>NW_012100765.1:1185622-1227567 GCF_000951045.1 Mandrillus leucophaeus | reverse complement strand
GCTCACTGCAAGCTCCGCCTCCCGGGTTTACGCCATTCTCCTGCCTCAGCCTCCCGTGTAGCTGGGACTACAGGTGCCCGCCACCTCGCCCAGCTAGTTTTTTTGTACTTTTTAGTAGAGACGGGGTTTCACCGTGTTCGCCAGGATGGTCTCGATCTCCTAACCTCGTGATCCGCCCGTCTCGGCCTCCCAAAGTGCTGGGATTACAGGCTTGAGCCACCGTGCCAGGCCCCAACCAATCCTTAAATGGACTTGAGTGGCATGAACGAGCATGAGAAAGCCAGGGAAAACCAGCAGAGAGCCAGCCCCCAGCCCACAGACCCATGAGAACTACGGAACTGCTGCTCTTCAAGAGCCCACCAGTTTTGTGGTAGTTTGCTAAAGTTGCTCAGCCTTGGTGCTCCAGACATCTTAGATTGGAGAGTTCTGACTGTGGGGGCTGCCCTGCTTACTGTCCAAAGTTCAGCAGCAGCTTTGGCCTCCTCCTGCCAGACACAGTAGCACCCCACCCCCTCCTGTCAAGATAATCCAAATGTTTCCGGATATTAGCAAATGTCCCCTGGGGGAAAAACACAAGTGACCCAAACCTTATTGATGTCCCCTTCAAATCCTTAAATAATCAATTGTGAATTTGGGGAAGAGTTGAAAAAAATGTTTTTGCCCCTTGGTCCCTAGACATCTCCCACTGGGTGGTCTGGATGAACTCAGCTGGTGTGTCTGGAACCAACACTGCATTCTCAGATAAATCTGGCCAGTGCTTATGTCCAGGTAGGCAAAAAGCCCTGCCTCCTTTTATGGGACTGCTCGGTAAACCCAGGTTTTAGCTTCCTAGGGCTGTATAACTAACTACCACAAACTGGGTGGCAAAAAGCAACAGAAATTTATTCTTTCACAGTTCTCGTGTCCAAAAAGTCTAGAATCAAGTTGTCATCAAGCCATGGTCCCTTGAAGGTTCCAGGGAAGACTCTTCTCTTGCCCCTTCCTAGTTTTTGGTGGCTGCTGGCAATTTTTGGCAGGTCTCTGCTTGCCATTGCATCACCCCGATCTCTGTCTCTGTCTTCCCACCGCCATTTTTTCTCTGTGTGTCTCTGTGGCTCTGTCTTCCCTTTTTAAAAGGATACCAGTCATTGAATTAGGACCCACCCTGTCAGAGGTGTTTGAACCAAAGTGACTCCAGCTTGAATAGGGGCTGGGTAAACTAAGGCTGAGACCTACTGGACTGCATTCCCAGGAGGTTAGGCATTCTTAGTCACAGGATGAGACAGGAGGCACAAAATACAGGTCACAAAGACCCTGCTGATAAAACAGGATGCAGTGAAGAAGTAGCCAAAGCCCACGAAAACCAAGATGGCAATGAAAGTGACCTCTGGTTGTCCTCATGGCTCATATGCTAATTATAATGTGTTAGGTGCCAAAAGACACTCTCACCAGCACCACGACAGTTTACCAATGCCATGGCAACATTTGGAAGTTACCCTATATAATCTAAAAATAGGAGAGACCAGGAAATCTCTGCCCTTTTCCCAGAAAACTCATAAATTATCCATTCCTTGTGTAGCATATAATCAATAATAAGTATACTCAGGCGAGTAGGCCACACCGCTGCTCTGCCATTCTTTTACTTTCTTGATAAACTTGCTCTCCCTTACTCTATGAACTTGCCCCAAATTCTTTCCTGTGTGAGATTCAAGAACCCTCTCTTGGGGTCGGGACTGGAACCCCTTTTCCGTAACAATCCAACAACCTAATCCAATATGAACGCCTTCACTAATTATACCGGCAGAAATCCTGTTTCTAAATAAGGTCGCATTCTGAGGCTCCAGGCAGACATAGATTTGGGGGACGCTATTCAACCGTGTATACACTCCATGAGCTGATTGGCTTGTGGTGACTGTGCCATTCTCCTGGTCATTGTCCCTGCCCGGTGCTCTACAGACCTGTCCCCAGCCCAGCCGATGCTAGGGCAGAGTTGATGCTAGGGCAGAGTTGATGCTAGGGCAGAGTTGATGCTAGGGCAGAGTTGATGACAGAGCAGAGGGGCTGCTTTGTCTCCCAGGCAGGGGCGGAGCTTTGCTGCTCCCGGGTGTCCTCCGCCCCCTTCCCCTTCCTTCCACCTCCCTCCTGCTGGCTCTCAGCACAGCCGTGTGATTGCAACCATCAAAGGAGGCCTTCCTGCTGAGGAGAGGGTATATCTAAGTGCGGGTTCCTGGACAGATTTTTATCTGTTGCTTTGCTGCCTTTCTTTACATTGTGTTCATAAGAGACCACAATTCCCCATTTGTATACACATCGTTGCAATTTGCTTTCATTATGAGGTAGAAAACATCTATTTGCATTTTCCTCCCCACCCCTCAACTCCTACATCTTTTAGGAAAAAAAAAAAAACTCTATTTCAAGCTACAGTGCATACCATAATGTGATTATTGATGTTTCTCTCCCTGAAGATGCCTTCTTGGCTTTCCATTTCTCTTCCCTGCCAAGCACACTTGACCCGTGGTAATGTAAAGGTTACAACAGCAATGATAAATCTCTTCCCCGCCGTCTCACTCGCCTGAAGTGCCCAGGTTCATGAGGTGAGGACGGCATGAGGAGGAGAATGCAGGGAAGATAGAGGAAAGAGAGAAAAGCAAAAGGTTCATAAATACAACCACAGGGCTCTTAGCCTCCAAGCAGAACTGCAGATGAGATTTGTTAAACCAAAAAAAGCTCTTGGGAAACACAGAAACAGGAGCTTTCAAATATCTAAAAGCTCGGATTTAATGACCCAAAGACCAAATGTAGGTGAAGAAAAGTACTTTTCTTTGGGCTATGAGCTAATCCAGTGGTTGACGGCGTATACCAGGAAATTTTGAGACTAATATTATAACTAACAACTAACTTTTAATCTTTGAAAGACATTTGCACAAAATACCATTCATTTTCCTCACCAGCATTTAACATACTGGTATAAGTCAAATTACTTTGCAGATGAATGTTTAGGACATACAGCGTGTCTCATTTTTGGCAAAACACTGGAATCACCTGGGATTCTGATTTAATTGGTCAAGAGCGAAGCCCAAGCATCAGTGGATTTTAAAGGCTCCCCAGGTGATACTAACGGGCAGCTAGAATTCAGAACTACTGGTATAAAAAGTCAGAACTTTCCATGATCATTAGTGCCCAGAATACTTACTAGTAAGCAGCAAAACGTGACCACATCTATTATAGGGCTCTACCAACATTTCTTGCATTACGACTGAATACTTTTCCTAGTAGATGGGTTATTTTTCAAAATGGCAGCCCAGGAGCTTGGAAAGAGTGGATTCTGTTGTGTCAAATCCTCAATTTTTATGGTGCCGGATCTCAGAGCAGGGAATGGTGACTGCCTGAACCTTCCACAGGGCAAGTTCCCTTCCCAAGTTTCTCCTCCTGCTTTGTATACCTCCTGCTTTGACTTGCCCACCTGCCTCTGGGGCTTCCTCATGGGCTTCTTATTCCTCCATCCCTTTATACCCTCATCCTGTATATGGAACATAAAACAGTAATAGCAAATCTCAGTTCTTAAAAGAACACATGTCAAGCTTCTCTTCTGGCTAAAATGTGGGTATAATATTTTGGTTTACTGTGAGAGTAAAATTAGGAAATATGCGTTGAATGCTCAGAGGCAAATAAGCAAGGGTGGGAAACATACAAAGAGGTTCAGCGTGTAGATCCTCAAGGATATTACCAGGGTAGGAAAACTATAGCCCACAGGCCAAATCTGTTCCCTCACCTGTTTTTGTAAATAAAGTTTTATTGGTACACAACTATGCTCTTTTTTTAAAAAAAAAAAAAAAAGCATATTATCTATGACAGACGTAAATAGTTGTGGCCTATTTTTGCATCTGGCCTGCAAAGGCTAAAATACTATCTGGCCCCTTTTAGAAAAATGTTTGCTAACATTGATCTAGATAAACCAACCACAAAAACAATAGATAGAAAAAGGGAGACAGATAGATAGATAGATAGATAGATAGATAGATAGATAGATAGATAGATAGATAGATAGATGTCTCCATCAATCTTTCAACAAATATTTACGTTGCAGGCACTGTGCCAGGTTCTAGGGGATGTTTGTGTGAATCAGAGAGGGCTCCTGCGCCCTGTGAGGCCCACAGTCTACTGAACTTGTCATCAATCCTGAGCAATGAATAACCACCGAAAGAGAGGCCTGTTCATCAAGATCAAAGGAGATGAGAATGTTTGAGGCTGGACAGACCCATGGGTAACTGGAATCTCACCTGTGAACCTCACGGGTGGTTTCTAAGCTGAATGGGATAAAGATGAGGAAGGGGAGACTTTGATAAGGTTGGAATGAAGAAGTAGGAAAGTCCAGGCCATGGTCAAGGGCCAGCAAACGCCAGTCTGGCTGCCTCCCAGGTACACTGGAGTGGTAAGGGGAAGAATGGCTTTCTTTGTTCACCACTGAACGTCCATACCAGAGTTGATGTTTTGTAAGGGTGTGGACGATGTTTGTGTTATTTATTTACTTCCATCTCTAGCATTAAGCAAAATGCCTGGCATATGTAGGTGCCTGAAGAATATTATCTAAAGAATTAAAGAATAGATGAGTAATGGGTATCTTAAATGTTAGGCTAGATATGCTGTAAGTCAGGTAAGCATTTCAACCATGGTAAAATAATGTCTGATGTTTATTGTTTATTTACATATTTACTTATTTTTGTGACAGGATTTCACTCTGTCACTCAAGCTGGAGTGCAGTGGTGCAATCATAGCTGACTGCAGCCACAAACTCCCGGGCTCCAGCAATTCCTCCACTCTGGCCTCTCGAGTAACTGGGACTACAGGCATAAGCCACCATGCCCAGCCAATTTTTCCATTTTTTTGTAGAGATGAAGTCTCACTCTGTTGCTCAGGCTTGTCTCAAACTCCTGGCCTCGAGCAATCCTCCTGCCTCACCCTCCCAAAGTGCTGAGATTGCAGGCATGAGCCACCACCACGCTCAGCCTGTTACTTTAAACAAAGTAATAGATGGGAGATAAGAAAGCCTTCATGCTTATGAACAACTCCTCTATAATGAAACTTCTACAAGCATTACATTCTTTAACTCTCTCTGTCATCCTTTTGCTTTACAGATGATGAAATTGAGTTTCAGAGAGGTTAAGCAACTGGCCAAGGTTATACAGCAAGAAAATGGCAGAGCTGGAACTCAACAAGTCTTTTTTTAAATCTCAGACTCAAGGCTATCGGCACACTTCCACGCCTACCACTCATTTTCATACCATGCTTCCAAGAACTCTCAGGCTCCTCACAGCCCCAATAAGGGCACTGTGACCAATTTAGTAGCATTGAGGATCAAAAGCACAGACTCCCTACCTAGCCTCACCCTGAGCAGTTCTCATTTTCTCTCCCTTACCTATTGAGTTTCCTGGTTTTATCCAAACAAGAGCTCTTGGAGGAACAAAAAAGAATTTGAAATCACTGTACTGGACCATACTACTTCCTAAAACAAAGCCAGGGGGTATGGCTTCCAGCCTGAACTCCACCACCAAGGTGCTATGGGATCACTGTCAGCCACTTCTCCTTCCTTCCTACCCATGGAAGGTTGGACAACAATACTGACATCCTATCACACTTTCTTTACTTTCCAGAGAGATCAAGATGAAATGAAAAGCTTATTTAATGGATGGCAGTGGCTGGATCACCTTGGATAAAATTCTAGATAAAGCTTAACTCCATTGACAGCAGCAAATTAGGGGAGTATAATTAGTTACTGAACAGAGTTCAGGAAATCGTCATTGCTGGGTGATTTGGCTGATGCCTGCTAATAGCATCTAAAATTAGGACTCTAGAAGCAAATATGAGCCATCTTTTGGCCTTACCTCATAGTAACCAGCACATGACAGAATATAGGGATATTAATAAACAGTCCACAGGGGTATAGCCACTTACCAAGAGAGATGTAACACATGAATATACTGATTCTTAAAGAATTCATAGCTGGAAACAATGCCACTCTCATCCATGGCTTGACCATTCTTATACCAAGTTACCTCTGGCTTGGGCTGACCTGACGATAAAGAAAGAAAAATATCCTTATTAGTTTAGGTATTTTTAGGAAAAAAAAAACCCATAAAGCTATGAACAAGGATGGACAGTAAGCAACAGGGATGAGGATGATGGATTATGTTAGGTGAGGAATTGAAAAGGCTTCTTCTTGCTGATACAAATAAACACATTATTCAGTAGACACAATTGAGCATGTTACGTACCTAAGATGGTGCTGTGCTGATGGGTGGGATACAAAATGAAAAATGCTACCCCTAATCTCAACGTGCTATTAGGAAAAATTGTCCAATACTTGGAAATAAGGCAAATATATGAATAGTATCTTTTTTCAATGTCATATGAAGGCAAAGGCCCATCCAAGCGTGGTCTTCGGTCATATACTTTGTTTCACTCAGTGATAACTACTGATTTAAAGTGAAGTTATATGTTAATTTGTAGGTTTTTATCCAATAGAAATGCAAATAATTTCCATCTAGGAGAAAACATAACCCTGTAAGTTAGCGTTTATTGCTGTGTAGGTCATTAACCAATGCTACACCTAACCCAGCAGTTTTACCCCAACATTCCTTTATTAAATTGCCTATACATACCTAGCTCCTCAGACCTTAATAGTTTCCAGTTTCTTTTCTAATTAATGAGTTGAATAAAGTCTTTAAAATGTGTATTTCTTATCTGCATGGGAATCACTTTACCTTTTTGAAAATTATACTTTAATAGTGCTGAAAGTTAGTGTGTTAGTTATGGTACAAAAGAGAGGAGAACAAAGTAGATTTGCAATTACTGCTTTCTTCCTGAGGATGAAGAGTTTGGAATGTAGGCTTCCCAGACTGATGCTATGCATATGTTACTGATATCGTCAAAGAAATTGACCTACACTTTCTCCCTTAGAAGAGATTCATCCTTTCCTGGTGTTCAGTAATGGGACATGATGTTAATGGGCTAATCCGGTAAAACCTCCAGGAATTTCATCCACCCCTTAGGATTTTTCCCTCGTGTTATAGAGCAGGAAGGTTTCCATTGTGTTCCAAAGAGCTTTCTCATTAGTCTTCATGTCACCGAAAATATGTGCAAATGTGCTATATATGCAGGAAGGAAAGCCTGGTATTTGGAAACAATATACCATTCTTAAACTGTCTTAGGAACATTCTTGTATTTTTGTCTTATTTATTGCATGATTTTTGGCAAGCAACTGCAGAGACCACTAAGATGAGAACCCCATGTTCTGGCCAGGCACGGTGGCTCATGCTTATAATCCCAGCACTTTGGGAGGCCGAGGCAGATGGGGGGATCACTCGAGTCTAGGTGTTTAAGACCAGTCTGGGCAACATGGCAAAACCTCATCTCTACAAAAAATACAAAAGTTATTTGGGTGTGGTGGTGTGCACCTGTAGTCTCAGCTACCCAGGAGGCTAAGACAGGGGGATGACCTGAGCCTGTGTGGTCGAGGCTGAAGGGAGCTGTAATCATGCTTGTGCCACTGCACTCCAGCCTGGGAGACAGAGTGAGACACTGTCTCAAAAAAAAAAAAAAAAAGAAAGAAAAAGGAACTCCATAGAAAGAGGAAAGACAAAAGAAGTACAGAGGGAAGAAAAAGTCCATTAGAACTGCACCTGCACCGTGAGCAGGACCTGAAAATGCTGAGTCCTCCTCCCTCCCTCCCTCTCTGTGTCTCCCAGCTAGGCTGCCGCTGTGCTCATGCCATGAATGTGCTTTTTTTTTTGTGGCAACTGTGGGTTTTTCCTCCTTGCCTTCTCCTTCAGGTAAATGCCTGAGTAGTGACCCTGAGGCTTGGAACAGATAGGCCTGCATGCAAGGATAAGTCCTCCAGCAGCTGCGTGGCTGAGCCTCTTACGGGCATTTGCCTATAAAAAGACACCAAAAAATGGGCTTCCCTGAAAAACCATCAAGGGGTTTCTGATCATAATTCATTTCTGCCTGTTCTTATCAGTCCTGTGTCCCCCTTTAACACTGTTTCATCACACTCCTTTATAGGAAGCAGTCAATTCCTCCTTTTCGTGGGTATGTGGCTGTTTTGAAGAAAACACATAAAATATTCACGAGGTGGGCCTGGGAACTCATTCTGATCTCTTGGATTCCAGTTTTTCATTCAGGCTAGTGAGGGCTGATTGATTTCCCCCAGTTTCCTAATGGCTGACTGTTTTTTTCCCCTGTGCAGTATAGATCTGAACAATCAGCCAGAAATGAGACTTGCATAGGGAAGTGGTATCTGGTATCTTGTGGGTGGTTCTCTTTTCTCCTGCCACTTGCTGGAAATCTTACCTGAAAGTCCTCCCCTTGTTTTTGGAACCTACTGTGGGTCACATATTGAGAGCCACCTCCTAAACATTTCAGAAGTATCTGGGCGAGGGGACCACAGCCAAGTTCAGGTCGTGTCCAAACACACGAAGGCTCTGCTCTGAAGACTCAAGGTCAGCTTGCACCATTCTGTCTGTCTGAATGACGATGGACCATCACAGAGACAGAAGCCTGGGCTTGGAGAGGCCAAGCGCTGTTCTACATTGCAGTTCCAGGCTGAAATCGAGGTTTTATGACGACTTCCGCTAGCGAAAGGCAGCCGTCGCTGAGGCTCACCCCTCTCCTATCTGGACTTAGAAAAATAGGATAAGAGACCAACCTGGCAAGCATAGCGAAACCCCATCTCTACTAAAAATACAAAAATGAGCTGGGCATGGTGGTATGCATCTGGAATCCCAGTCACTCAGGAGGCTGAGGCACGAGAATCACTTGAACCTGGGAGGCGGAGGTTGCAGTCAGCTGAGATTGTGCCACTGCACTCCAGCCTGGGCAACAGAGCAAGAGAGACCCTGTCTCAAAAAAAAAAAAAAAAAAAAAACGGGGAGAAGAGTTTTCTGTCTACCGTCAAGAAACACCATTGGAACCTTCATGTTTTCAAGGATAGAGACATAATCCAAAAAAGAAAAGAGAACCACCCATGAGGTACAAGATATCACTTCCCTACCCAATTGTTTTATGTTATGTTCTTTTAATGATAAATCCTTTGACCACTGGGAGTACCCAAACTTGATCAATTCTGAGTTCTTTATTCTCCAATTCAGGGGAAATCTCAGTTTTCTGCTTTTTCTCCACTGGTCACCCATTGCCTCCGTTTTAAGATTTTCACTTCTTAGTATCCCTGAAGAAGGTGTCCAGAGGAGAGACTAATTTAACCAGTTTTAAGATATCAATTAGGGCCAGGCACAGTGGCTCACGCCTGTAATTCCAGCACTTTGGGAGGCCAAGGCAGACAGATCATGAGGTCAAGAGATCGAGACCATCCTGGCCAACATGGTGAAACCCCATCTCTATTAAAAATATAAAAATTAGCCAGGCGAGCCGGGTGCAGTGGCTCACATCTGTAATCCCAGCACTTTGGGAGGCCGAGGTGGGCAGATCACCTGAGGTCAGGAGTTCGAGACCAGCCTGACCAACACATCTCTACTAAAATACAAAAATTAGCCGGGTGTAGTGGCAGGCACCTGTAATCTCAGCTCCTTGGGAAACTGAGGCAGGAGAATCACTTGAAACCAGGAGGCAGAGGTTGCAGTGAGCCGAGATCATGTCATCGCACTCCAACGTGGCAACAGAGTGAGACTCTGTCTCAAAAAAAAAACAATAAAAATTAAAAAAAAAAATTAGCCAGGTGCGGTGGCGGGTGCCTGTAGTCCCAGCTACTCAGGACGCTGAGGCGGGAGAATTGCTTGAACCCAGGAGGCGGGGGTGGCAGTGAGCGAAGATCATGCCACTGCACTCCAGCCTGGGTGACAGAGACTCCATCTCCAAAAAAAAAAAAAAAAAAAAAAAAAAATTAAAGAATAACAGAAGAGTTCCATCAATTTACTGAAAAGAAGTTATTCATGTCATTCCTCTGTGCCCCATGAATTTAAGCTATGGTTAAGGACACCCAAGAAAGAAAGAAAATTAAGAGTGGATTATCTGAAAAAAAAAATAACCAGTGTGAGAGCTGCCTGACTCAGAACCACAAGGTGAAGTGAAGATCACTGAATTGTGTCCAGGAAGTCACTCAAAGAAATCTTTTAGAAACAAATCATAGAGGATGGAGTTGCTTCATTGATTACACAGAAAAAAGAAAAACATTTCCAAGGTAATTTTCCCAAATGATGTTTTAGTAATGCCTTTGTGAGCCAAGAAACCTGGTATGCAGGGAGATTTTAGAGGATGATTAGCTAGTCTAGTGATGGTTACCAGATATTATGCAGCGAAGCACAGCGTCTGACTTCTCAGGAACCTTCTGGGAAAGCAATGTAGACAAAAAACACAGCGGGGGCCTCTGGGGCGCTTCGGAGTCTGTCATCCTTTCATGCCACATGAATCTGAAAAAAAAAAATCCCCGACATCACCATTTGTTCCGGGATTTCTCTGGCCTTCTTAGGAATTCCAGAAACCACAGGGTGCCGTCCTGGCAGCTCATTGTATGCTGGCTGGTGGACAGACTGAAGGTCTGGGCAGCCTTTCCAGGCCATGGTGCCGCTGGTAGGTGGGCTGGATCCTTCTGTGTTTCGGGGATGCCCTGTGCATTGCAGGACATTTAGCTGCATCCCTGGCCTCTACCCACCAGATGACAATAGCACCCCCACCCCTCCATGCGTGACAATCAAAAAGTCTGCAGACACTGCAGGGGGGTGGGGGGGTGCCCTGATTGAGAACCATGAATCCTATTGTCCTAGGCAGATCCCAGGGCAGCCAGAGCTCCAACAGAGAGGGAAGCATCCCATGAGCCTATGGTTAGTGCCACCTCCTCTCATTCTCCTTCCTTTCTCTTCTTAAAGTCTTTTCATACTGTGCTCCAAAAAGCGTGTACGTCTCTTTGCCTCCAAAAAACAGGTTGGTTCTGTTGAAATGATGTCCAGGTAGGAGATATTTTGAAATCAGGATATGACTGCTCCTTCTGAGCACCAGGTGGGTGCCCCAGGGGAAGGCAGGCACTAAACACTTGCTTAGTCACCAGATATATTATTTCACTTAATCTCTTTGAAGCTACTTAAAGGATAGTTACTAATGTCTCCTACATTTTACAGATGCAGAACCTGAGACTCAGAGAGGTTCAACAACTTGCTCAAGATCACACAGCTCAAGTGGCAGCCGCCTTGTGGCTGTCCTTCAGGGCTGTGCAGGTTGACAGCCTGACAGTGTAAGACACCACTGCAGCTTTGCAGGGCACAGCTTGCACAGATAGGAGCCACCCCTGAGGGCGCAGGTGGGTCTGAATCCAGAGAGCACTTTCCTTTCCACGCTACCGGCAGATACAAGCTGGCTCCACTTGACCAGACCTCTCCTTTGTAAATGCCCTTCGAAAGGGCATTTAGCTCTGTCTACACAGTAGCGTCCACTTCTTCACAATGACGGCTGTTCTCCCACACCACAGAGCTCAGAGAAAGAAAAGAACCACACTGCCGTGTGGTTAGCCTGAACAGGGAAGGAGCGGCTAGGGACTGCAAATGCTGAACCCAGGGATGCTGAGTGCCCCAAAACAGACGCCTGAGCTAAGCTCTGGGTAGGAGAGGCCAAATTAAAGCAGCCATAGCTGTATTGCCAAAGGGGACACCCCTTTCCATATGAGTGTCGGTAGCAGCTTCTTACCCATTTAGAAATAGTTCCTCCCATTTCTTCCCACTTTTCCAGATTGTCTCAGATACCCTGAGAGGCGAGTTGTCAGAGACAAGTTCCCTGAGGACAGTTCAAGGTCTCACCAACACCTAAAACCTCCTGATGAGCAGAAGTGAGTAGAGGGAGAAGGAGGGAGTGCAGGGCCAGTGATGTTTGAGGACCCTTGCTGCAGTAGCAGGATGAGCAACATAATTTGCAGGGCCCGGCTGAAGATGAAAATGAGGGATTCTTTGTGCAAACAGGATTAAGGATTTTAAGATGTTGACATCAGAGCATTAAACCAAAGACGGCACCCGGCCCGGCGTGGTGGCTCACGCCTGTAATCCCAGCACTTTGGGAGGCTAAGGCGGGCGGATCACAAGGTCAGGAGTTCAAGACCATCCTGGCCAACATGGTGAAACCCTGTCTCTACTAAAAATACAAAAATTAGCTGGGCATGGTGGCTCATTCCTGTAACCCCAGCAACTTCGGAGGCTGAGGCAGGAGAATTGCTTGAACCGGGACCTGGGAGGCGGAGGTTACAGTGAGCCAAGATGGCGCCACTGAACGACACTGCCTGGGCGACAGAGCAAGACTCCACCTCAAAAGAAATAATAAAAAGACAGCACCCTTCTGGGCTCAGGGCCTTGTGTGAAGAACAGATCTTGGCTCCTGAGGCCCCCCTTGCTTGGTGGATGCTGCCCTTGGAGCATTCTGCTCACAAATGCCTCAAGTGCTTGCTTTTGAGATCACTCCTGCTGCTTTAGAAGTTCCCACAGTATTTCCTTAATCTCAAGATGTTCTGTTTAGAAATATGGTGGGAACTGTATTTCCCAAAAAGTGTTCCCAAACTGCCCCTCCATAAAGCACTTACACTCTATAAATATCAGGGTTAAGTAAGTTAATGTAGGGGAATACACTGCCTTCCCTTCCTCAGGGAGAGTGTGTGCAGGAAGCAACTTCGTGCTTAAACCTGAAGTTCAATTAATTCACATGATGGGTAGAAAAAGCCGTAAAGTTGAAGAAGTGATACGGTAGCATCAAAAAGAGAGAAAACTGCTTGGGTGTGGGACAGAACACATGAGATGGGAGAGAGGTTTGTGAGACATACCTGCTGGGACAGGTATGGAAGACTCAGCAAGAGAGGCCGAACTGAAGATTTTTCAGAAACTATGCATTGTGGTTGTGAATTGGGTCCTTTTGACATTATTTAACAAATGACTTATATTTCCAGTTATTTTTGGTTGTAGAATTTCTTAAACTTAGCTGTGCAGAGGCTGGATGACATGGGGCTCCAGTTAATATGTGTGGTGTTTCAGAGCATAGTAAACCCCTCTCAGCATAGCTGGCAAATTAGTTGCACAGCACAGGAAGAAAATTCATCTGCTAGATAGCAAATAGATACCTCCATTCCAGATTAGGTTACAAGTACATTTGGTGGTTGAGGAATTGATATCAACTGGTATTTTTTAAAACTCAGATTTAACACCAGCCCAAGGCTGGTCTTGAACTCCTGGGCTCAAGCCATCCCCCCACCTCAGCCTCCTGAGTAGCTGGGACTACAGGCTTGAGCCTCCATGCCCAGCTCTTTTACAGCTTTAATGAGATATAATTACCACATCATACACAATTTACTCATTTAAGGTGTACAGTTCAATTGCTTTCACTATATTCAGAATTGTGCAACCATCACCACAATCCATTTTAGAACATTCTCATTACCCTAGAAAGAATTCCTACACCCCTTTTACTTCCTCATCTCCCCATTTCCACCCCCCACCCCCACGACACATACAGCCAGAGGCAATCACTAATCTACTTTCTGTCTCTATGTATTTGTCTATTAAGGATTTTTTTTTTTTTAGAGATAGGGTCTCACTACATTGCCCAGGCTAGTCTTGAATGCCTGGGCTCAAGCAATCCTCCCACTTGGCTTCCCAAAATGCTGGGATTATAGGCAGAAGACACAGAGCCCGGCCTATTCTGGATATTTTCTATAAATAGAAGCTTTCACTTAACACAATGTTTTTGAGGTTTGACTATGTTGTCGCCTGTATCAGTACTTCATTCCTTTTTGTGGCAAATCAGCAATGCTTTTTAGAAGCAACTGTAGAGACAGAAGGATGACTACCCCACTCTTCACATTCCTAGGGAAGTTACTCAAACGGAGGGGGACAGTGGGGGACAGGGCAGCTCTCATAGCAAGAAAACACCCTCCTGAGCAGGAGGCCCCACAGAACTGTGAACACAATGCAGGCTTTGCCACCTGCCAGAAACAAATCTACATCCAGCTCTGCCAATTATAAGGCAAGGCATTGAGCCTACCTTCTCATCTGTAAAAGGAGGGAATGAAAATAGGCTGAGGATACGTATGTCAATTGCCTTGTGAAAATCTGTTACATAATTAGTTTTCATAATGGTAATCAGTGTAGTACAAGGAAAGAGTTCACTTGTTTCATCAGTTTCCTTTTCTGCTGTGGGTTACCACAGTAATTCTTTTTTAAAGTGGCACACCAACTAATATGTAAAAATGTCTCTGGGTGTAATTCTCACCCGTAATAGTAATTTACAGGACATGACCTTCCATTCTCATTCCCGGAGATCACTGCTATGGATGGAGAAGGAGGAAAGGATAAATCCAGCTGTCAAGAGCTGGGCTAACGTTGAGGAGCTTCTGTGTCATCCGTGACTCCTCCCCAGGTGACGACTTCCTGACAGTGTTGTCCCACATGTGAAAATACTGACAAACACACACTATTTGACTCACACAGTCAGTTTAGTGACCACATATCTCAGCCACAGAGCACTGACTGTACTCTGGAGAGGAAAAGGACAGTTAAGTCAGGCTGTGGCTCGTGTTTCGTGGCTTCTCTGAAGGTGAGAACCCTTGATGACAGATGTATCATTCTCTGCTAGAGAGGAACAATCAATATTGAATTATTGGGATTAGTGGAGGAGTTTGTGGTAGGCTTCACAGATGACCTTGGAAAAACAGTGTGTTCATTGGAAAGAATGCTGCATTTGCCTCTTTTTTTGCTGTGTGGTTAAGGTGTTAGGATATATCTGTATATTTATTGGTTTCCATCCACAATTCCTGGCTCCTAACTCCCATAGTCCTTGTTATACTGTTGGGGCACTTCTGGCCTCGGGAAACAGAATCTCTCTCTCTCTTCCTGACCTTCTATCCTCCTTTTACCTGTCCAAGGCAGGACTCTGATTGTGGTCAAAAGCCCTCATTCCAAAAGACCCTCATTCCTGCCCCGTACCCTAGGGGAAAGAAAGCCACACAGAGAAAAGAATGCCAAGAAAATCTGAACAGACAGGCTTGCTGGGTTCAGATCAGGTGCTTTTTGTCCAATCACATTTCTACATGGTTCTCAGTCACGCCTATGTAGCGAAGCCTCCATAAAAGCCCAAAAGGACAGGGTTTGGGGAGCTTCCAGAGAAGTGAACACGTGGAGGCTGACAGGAGGTGAAGAACTCATCCACACGCTGGGAGGATGGCGCATCCCAACTCCATGGGGACTGAAGCACCTGCAAATTGCCCTAGGATCTCTGCATCTGGCTGTTTACTTATATCCTTAAAATCACCTTTGCAATAAACCAGTAAATGTAAGTGTTTCCCTGAGTTCCATGAGCTACTCTAGCAAATTAACCCCAAGAGGTGCTCATGGGAACCCCAACTTGAAGCCAGTCAGTCAGAAGTTCTGGAAGCCTTGACTCGCAGCTGGTTGTCCGGGGGTTCGGGGGGTGGGTGAGGAGTAGCCTTGGGGACTGGACCCACAACCTGTGGGATCTGACACTATCTCCGGGTAGACAGTGTCGGAACTGAATCCAAGAACACGCCACCGGTGTCTGCAGCTTGGCGTATGGGGCAAATCCACCACGACTTTGGTCACAGAAGTCTTCCTCTTCCTCTGTGTTGATGATTGTCATTGTGGTGGTGGGAGAGCAGAGAAAAAAAGGTTCGAGAGAGATTTTCCCTAAACAGTGGATTGTGGCAAGTTTCTTTCTTTTTATTTGCATTTGAATTTATTTATTTATTTATTGAGAGAGAGTCTCACTATGTCACCCAGGCTAGAAAGCAATGGCACAATCTCAGCTCACTGCATCCTCTGCCTCCCGGATTCAAGCGATTCCTCCCTCAGCCTCCTGAGCAGCTGGGATTACAGGCATGAGCCATCACACCCGGCCCACATATCACATTTTGATAGCTACTCTAAAATGGGCAGGACCCTTGACAGGTAGCAGGGTAATGTCATGATGTGGGATGTGGACTCCTGCACCTGCTCCCTAGGCTCAAACCTCCGCTCTGCCACTCACTAACTGATCATCAGTCTGCCTCAGTCACTTCTTCTATAAAACTAACGTAATAGCAGCATCTATTCATTTGATCATTATGGAATTTGAGTCAGTCTATGTAATGCTGTTCTGAATAGTATATAAAGTAAGCACTGTGTATGTGAGTGTTAGCTGCTGCCAGTGGCTTTGGGTTTAACATTGGCAAGATTATAAAAATAATGTATTTATTTCAAATTGGTGGAGAACAAAGGCTACAGGAGCATTATTCAAACATTTAAAACACTCAAGTGACGTCAACTTTTATTTTGACTAATCTGCAACCCCCTTCCCACCACCAGTCTGCATCCCTCTTCCCCCACCCTCAATAGCCAGCAAGTCGCATGGCTGCTGTCACCAGAAAGCCTGCTGTCAGCAGAAAGCATCAGGGAAGAGGTCATAGCTCACAAGCAGACCACGGGTAACCAGCTCTTGTGGAACTAGCGGGAAGGCCAGCAGTTAGGGCGCCTACTCAGTGGGGACAGGAGGGATTAGTTCTGATTACCCAGCCTAATCCAATGGCAGTTGTCTTCCTGAATTTGCCATCTCGCAAATTAGGTGATTGCCATCACCTAATACCTAGAGCCGTGTTAGTTAGGGAAGCTTATTCAAAGATGATTTCTGTAAATTGCGTGGGGAGGACGGCAGACCATGTGGGGAGAGACACGTAACACATTTCGGGTGCCTACTGTGTGTCAGACCCAAGGCTGGGCACTTCGTATTTCATCTTCACGGTGAACCTGTCTGGTGGATGTTCTTTGCTATTTCCCAGCTAATGACTCGGAAGCTTCAGTCACTTCTAAAGGTTGGTGTAAGAAGCATAACTTCTCACAGCCTGCAAGTGGCAGAGCTGAAACATGAGTCCAGATTTGCTGGAGTGGAATATCGGTGAGGATGGGAAAAGAACAAAAACGCTCATTCATTGCCGGTGGGAATGGAAAAGTGGTACAAACATTTTGGAAAACACTTTGGCAGTTTCTTAACCCATTTCCCATTTGCCCCAAGAATACTGCTGTCTCTAATCCTGATGTAACATCATATACATTTCTGTTACATTAGAATTAGAGATAAATTCTGTTTAGAAATAACTCCAAAAACAGTTTTTGTATTTTATTTTCACATTGAAAATCAGCCAAATTTGTTTCAGCCTCAAAGAGCCTGTTTATGTAAAATTGAGTGCTGGCAACAAGCTGCCCTTTTTTTTTTTTTCCTAAATGGGAAATGGGTTTCAAAGTTAAACATAAATTTACCAAATGACCCAGCAATTCCACTCTGAGTTATCTTCCCAAGAGAAATGAAAATGCATATTCACACAAAGACTCGCACACAAATGTTCTTAGCAAGGTTATTCATAATAGCCAAAAATCGGAAACAACCTAAGTATCTATTGGAAATAACCTAACGCTCCAACTAGTGAATGGGTAGACAAAATGTGGTATAGCCATATAATGGAATACCACTGAGCAATAACAAAGAACAAACTATGGATACGGCGGGCTGTGGCTCACACCTGTTATCCCAGCACTTTGGGAGGCTGAGGCAGGCAGATCACCTGAGGTCGGGAGTTAGAGACCAGCCTGGCCAACATGGTGAAATCTGTCTCTACTAAAAAACACAAAAATTAGCTGGGCATGGTGTCAGGTGCATATAATCTCAGCTACTTGGGAGGCCAAGGCAAGATAATTTCTTGAACCCAGGAGGTGGAGGTTGCAGAGAGCCGAGATCGCACCATTGCATTCCAGCTTGGGTGACAGAGCGAAGCTCCTTCTCAAAACAAAAAAACAAAAAACACAAAATTATGGATACATGGTATGACATAGATGAACCTCAAACACATTCTCAGTATGCTTAGTGAAAGAAGCCATACACAAGAGACCATACAATAAATGGAATTAAGTGTCCAATAGAAACTATAAAGACAGAAAGTAGATCAGTGGTGGCTGGAGGTGAGGGTAGTAGGGAGAATGCTAATAATAAATGTGCCTGAAGGATCTTTTGGGGGTGATGACAATGTTCTAAAACCAATCTATGGTGATGATTGCCCAACCTAGTAGATTTGCTTTTAAAAACAAATCATTGCATTTAACAATTAGAAATGGTGAATTATATATGATATACAAAATACACCTTGTTAAAGTTATTTTTAAAAATAGAAGCAAGGAGATAAACATTTAATGAGCCCCTACTAAATTCACTGCGGCGTTACCTGTGACAGCAAAAGCTAAATGTCCATCAATAGGAATGTGGTTATTGTATACCTAAAGAATGGAATCTTTTTTTCTTGTTAACAACAATGTACATTTAAAAGAATGAGACAGGCCAGGCATGGTGGCTCCTGTGTGTAATCCCAGCACTTTGGGAGGCCAAGGTGGGTGGATCGCTTGAGCCCAGGAGTTTAAGATCCATCTGGGCAACATGGTGAAACCCCATCTCTACAAAAAGTGCAAAAATTAGCTGGTGTAGTGCATGTCTGTAGTCCCAGTTACTCAGGAGGCTGAGGCAGGAGAATGGCTTGAGCCTGGGAGGTTGAAGCTGTAATGAGCCGTGATTGCACCACTGCACTCCAGTATGGGCAACAGAGCAAGACCCTGTCTCAAAACAAACAAACAAAAAAAAGAGATGCTGATAATGGAATTAAAAAATGCACTGATATGGAATAATCTCCAGGATACATTAAACGAAATAAACAATGTATAAGAGTGCAGGGAATGTGATCCCTTTTTTTTTTTTTTTTTTGAGACGGAGTCTCGCTCTGTTACCCAGGCTGGAGTGCAGTGGCATGATCTTGGGTCACTGCAAGCTTCGCCTCCCAGGTTCACCCCATTCTCCTGCCTCAGCCTCCCAAGTAGCTGGGACTACAGGTGCCCGCCACTTCACCCGGCTAGTTTTTTGTATTTTTTTTAGTAGAGACGGGGTTTCACCGTGTTAGCCAGGATGGTCTCGATCTCCTGACCTCGTGATCCACCCGCCTCGGCCTCCCAAGATGCTAGGATTACAGGCATAAGCCAACTGTCCCCGGCCAATGTGTTCACTTTTTTTTTTTTTTTTTTTTTTTTTTAAAAAGAGGGAGTCTCGCTCTGTCGCCCAGGCTAGAGTGCAGTGGCATAATCTCGGCTCACTGCAAGCTCCGCCTCCCAGGTTCACACCATTCTCCTGCCTCAGCCTCCTGAGTAGCTGGGACTACAGGTGCCCGCCACTTCACCCGGCTAACTTTTTGTATATTTAGTAGAGATGGGGTTTCACTGTGTTAACCAGGATGATCTCGATCTCCTGACCTCGTGATCCGCCTGCCTCAGCCTCCCAAAGTGCTGGGATTACAGGCATGAGCCACCACGCCCAGTCCATGTGATGACTTTTAAAGGCAAAGAAGAAGGAGGAGGAGGAGGAGAAAATAATCTAGTATGCTTGTTTATACATATATTGACTAGAAATACACAAGAAAGCAGTAGCTTGGTTGCTCCTGGGAGGGGGCCTAAGTGTCGCGGGGAAAAGAAGGCATGCCATTTGGAGGCAGTGATAGTCTTTGTATATCTTTCTGGATACCTTGACTTGATGTATCTTACCTAATAAACAAGTAAAAGCTAACTTTTCAATATTAATAGTGAGCCCCTCCATGTGCCCGGCAGTGTGTTGGGTGCACAATTCATTACACAGACGTGGTGAATACTGAGCTGGCAGAACCTCCCTCTGGATTTGTTTTGAATATATTTTAGGTGGATGAGTCTTTCCACTGAGTCTCCTCTCCCCTGCTGCTTAAAATGTGTGGCGGTTTCCAATCTTTATGAGAGGGCAAAAAAAAAAAGGTTAAATAAAACCTGTGCGAGGCTGGGCATAGTGTCTCACTCCTGTAATCCCAGCATTTTGGGAAGCAGAGGCAGGCAGATTACCTGAGGTCAGGAGTTCGAGACCAGCCTGGCCAACATGGTGAAATCCCATCTCTACCAAAAATATAAAAATTAGCCGGGTGTAGTGGCACACACCTGTAATCCCAGCCACTAGGGAGGCTGAGGCAGGAGAATTGCTTGAGCCCGGGAGATGGAGCTTGCAGTGAGCTGAGATGGCGCCATGTACTCCAGCTTGACCGACAGAGTGAGACTCTGTCTCAAAAAAATAAATAAGTAAATACAAAAATAAATAAAACCTGTGTGACAGTTTAGTACCTCCCCTGAATTTACAACTGAAAAACGCACCTGAAACACAGGTTAGGTGACATTTTCAAGGTCACACAGCTTGTTAGTGACAGAGTCCAGGTTTCTTGATTCTGATTTTCCATGTACTGCATTGAAAGGATACATTCTCTTGCCTATCTTGGGGTAAAGACAGGGAAGAGAGGAGACCTTAAGGTGTTATAAACATACAAAGTGTGACTGTGCTGTCATCGGACCCACTTCCATGAGTTAACTGATTAAAATCACTTTGGCTTGAAGTTGAATGTCATGGGCCGACTGCTGTGTCCAGTCTAGGAATGTGTCATCAGTGTCAGCACAAACACTTTGTAGTACAGAAAGCCCCTCTCTGGCTCATTTTCCTCTTATCCTCCGCATTTGCCCAGGCTCCTTATGTTCCTACCCTCACTCCCCTGTAACTCCTGAAAACTCCAAAGCCACTCCAACTAATCCCTCTTGGGAGAATGTTTACTTTTCAATGTGGCCAAGAGGTGAAACGCTGTGGAATTTCTGGCATCAGACAATATAGGGAAGAACCTGGAAAACCTTAGGCTCTCTTCTGTCTCACTCCTCACCCCCCCGACAAAAATAAGACCAACCCTGAGTGTAGTTAACTGAGCCAGAATTCATTATGCTGAACTAACCACCTGTCAGCAAGACCATTCAGAAAAAATCAGTGGTGTGAGGACAGGGAAGAGATTCTCAGGAGAGTGGCAGTCTGATCTCTGCCACCTTCTACCCTCATCCTTCAACCCAGCCAGTCAGAGTGTCTTAGGGGAACACTTTTCATATAATGCCTCCACTGGCCTTATTTCCAGAAGATTTTTTTTAAAAATAGAGATGGGGTCCCACTACGTTGCCCAGGCTGTTCTCAAAATCCTGGGCTCAAGCGATCCCCCACCCACCTCAGACTCCCAATACAGAAGATTTTTAATGGTTCTTTATCTAATCTTGTTCTAGTACATAAAGTGTGCCTTAGAGATAAGGAACATCCCATCCAATAAAAAGGGCCGTAAGGTGTAGTACTGTAGCCAACGGTTCATTCCATTTCTTTTTATTTCTTTTGAGATAGGGTCTCGCTCTTTCACCCGGCTGGAGTGCAGTGGTACAATCTCGGCTCACTGCAACCCCTGCCTGCTGGGTTCAAGCAATCCTCCCACCTCAGCCTCCTGAGTAGCTAGGATTACAGGCATGCACCACCATGCCTGGCTAATTTTTGTATTTTTAGTAGAGACAGGGTTTTGCCATGTTAGCCAGGCTGGTCTCAAACTCCTGACCTCCAGTGATCCTCCTGTCTCAGTCTCCCAAAATTCTGGGATTACAGGTGGCTTGCGCCACCATGCCTGGCTGATTCCTTCCATTGCTGAGGCAGGACTGTTCTGTGGAAGAACATTTTGACTTGTCTGGGCTGAACTTTAAAGCACGCCCATCCTAATTTTTTGGTTTAATTTTTCCTGGCTTACCTTTAGCAGTAATATCCTTAATTAAGTATAAATGCTCCCCATGGCTATCTTTACGACTAAGGGAACAGGTGGTATGATTTTAGAGGCCTTTCTCCAAAATATCTAAAATCTCCTAAAGTGGTCATTCGCTTGTCCTCCTAACCAAGCCTCTCCCGTCACTCAGCAGCCTGGGGACTTGGTTGGCGAGACCTCAGCCTTCCTGCTTTGTTGGCTCTGATTGGTCTAAACTGTGGTGCACTTGCTCACTGACCTCGTCATTAACCAAAGTCAATCGCATGTGGCACTCTCCAAAAAGTAGTTCAGGGGAGACCCAGTCAGTGCAAAGCTTAGGTTGTTCACTCTGTCATCCACAGGAAAAGGAAAGCATGTGAACCTCAGCGAAGGCCAATAGCTATCTTGAGACTGTGCTAAAGCTGATAAAACCAAAACAGAGATGAGCAGAGCTTTCAGAAATGCAGAGAAACAGCGGGGTCCTGACCAAACTCCTGGACTCTTCCATGGTGCGAGCAATAAATTCCTGTTACTGATTAAGGTAGTTTGAGTTGATTTCTTTCTTTTTTTCTGTCTTTCCTTTTCTTTTCTTTCTTTCTTCTGGTTTTTTTTTTTTTTTTTTTTTTTGAGACAGAGTTTCACTCTTGTTGCCCAGGCTGGAGTGCAATGGCACGATTTTGGGTCACTGCAACCTCTGCCTCCTGGGTTCAAGCAATTCTCCTGCCTCAGCCTCTCAAGTAGCTAAGATTACAGGCCTGTACCAGCATGCCTAGCTAATTTTGTATTTTCAGTGGAGACAGGGGTTCACCATGTTTCACCAAGCTGGTCTCGAACTCCCGACCTCAAGTGATCCACCCACCTTGGCCTCCCAAAATGCTGGGATTACAGGCATGAGCCACCAAGCCCGTCCAAGTTGATTTCTTCGTTGCTTCAAGAAGGCATGCCCTCTCCTCCTTGGCCCGCACTGCCTGAAATTCCTACCGTTTGGCTCTCCATTCCAGATCTCTTTGTTGGACACCAAGTTACAACTAAGTTACCAACAGAAGGAATGGACTGAAGATTAAATGGCTTGATCAAAACCATCCAACTCTTGACAATTCTTTCATCATCAAGAAGGCAGGGGAGGAGAAGTGTGAAAAGCGTAGCCCAACCACACTAATTTCTGATTTTCATATTCATCCTTTCTCTTTCTGCCCTCCATGTTTTTATTTTGCTTCTCTGGATTTCCTTTACATGGAAGGACCACCAGCCTGTTCAAACACCCCGCCAGGTTTTCAAACCCCTAGCTCAAATGCTGGTTTCTCTTTGAAGGCTTCCCTGATATCCTCAGCTGGAAAAAAGAAAAAGCCCCTAAAAACTAGAGACCATTAGCCTCAGGGTATTGTCCCTCACTCAGTGTCACCCCCAGCAGCTAGACTGTAAACTGCTTGCCTGCAGGGCACCTGATGGGTTCACCTTTTATGTTTGCAACACTAGCACATTGTATCTGTGTCTCTGGTATCCCCTGAGAAGTAAGGAAAGTTTGGTGGTTGAAAAGAATAAACACAAATAGGTTTTCTTCAGGAACTGCAGGCCGAAGAAATGGCTATAGCAGTGGTTCTCAGAGTGGGCCCTGGGCCACGCCATCAGCATTACCTGGGAACAAGGAAGAAATGCAAATTCTTGGAAACTTCAGAATCAGAAGCTCTGGGAGTGGAGCCCAGCAACCTTTATTTTAACAAGCTCTTTAGATTCTGTTGCACTTGGAAGTTGAAGAACCACTGGGCTCAGAGGAAGGTCTTAAACTAGGGGTTGAGGAGCAAATGAGCCTGTTTGTCTAAGAGCAGGGGCCTGGTTGTCTAAGAGCAGGGCTGAAGATCAAGTGAAAACCCAGGTGAGTTGTGCAGCCCAGACATGAGGATAGCAGTTCTATCCTAACACAGATCTAACAGATAGCAGTTCTCCAGGCTGGCCCTCCAGAGGGAGGGTGCAGTGTATCCAGACCTGAACTCTCGGAACTGAGCTTCTCTTCAACTTGCTCCCTGTCTCTTTGAGCTGATGTCTGAAGTCTCCTGATCAGTTTTGTCTGTTTGGGCCATGCCAAGTTGGTATGCATAGGCGGAGATCCCAATAAGGGCTCGAAACATGTTTAAATGTTTTATTTAATGTAGGTCAAATGTTTATTCTTTCGTTTTCGCCAACCCCAAGATGACGTGATTACATTCTCCCAAGTTGCTTTACATGTTTGCATTTTCAGTTTTTCTTTTTGGCAGCATCCAACCCAGAGTAACATATCCTGGGTTCCTTGTGAACCTGTCTGTAACCGAAGCGAAGAATGTATCAAGGTACTGCGATGTGCCCGGGGAAAATCTGTGGGGTATCTCAGTGAAAACAAGGGGCAATGAGAAAGATGTCTGATAAAGTTCTCGGGAGCCAGCCCACAAGCCGGCTTGTGAATCTCATCTGCTCCCTCCCGTCCCTGACTGGCCTTTCTCCCTATTCATTGTGTACTTTTATCACTGACCCCGCCCAATTCTAGCCCACAGTGCGATCCCTACCCTGGAAACGACACTTCTTCTGAGCTGGCCCAGAGCTACTGCCCCTGCTCAGCTCCGCCAATGCCTGGCCCAGTTCAGAGACTTTTCACCTCCACTCCCGCCCCCGCCTCTCTCAATGCAAGACTCAACTATAATCTTTGAGGAAAGGCCGGGCGTCTACCTTCATTTTCATAGTTTTCATCATGATCACAGGCCTTGCATTACTATGGATTCCCAAACACTCATACTGAAATATGGTACTGGTGTGTATTAAAAAGCATTCCCACAGGATGTTGATAAATCTCTACTTCTGCTTTTAGATAATAAGCATCAATTATCTATCAACTATTTTCAGTAAAAAATTTTTTTTTCTTATTTATCATAGATACATTCTAAAATATAATCTTTTTTTCTTATTTTGTTTTCAAAGACGTTGTTTCCAAGTATAGAATTTTTCTCAAGGAATCTAATTGTTATGTTTATTTAATTATTGCAGTGATGCTTATAATGTACAGTTTCTATTACTTTATATAGTTTATTTTATGGTAGTATTATAAAGTTTCAGCAAAAAAAAAAAAAGAAGCTTTTAATTAAGGTGAAAAACAAACTTTTGTTGAGAAACTATGATTCGACAGATACTTGAGGTACATTTATTCATCTAATCCCCCATCAATTCTGTTAAAGTGAATACTGTTATGATTTTACAGATGAGTAAACTGGGGTTCAAACAGGTTGAAAAGTTATGCTAAAGTTGGGAGTCAATTCCAAATCTGACTCCAAAACCTTTCTTAGGACCTCCCCTGCTTCTCCCACCTCCATCCAGAGTAAGACACTAACTCAACTGCATCCCCATCACAGGGGCTGATACCTACATGCGAGTGTTCAGGAGGCCGTTAAAAACTCATGAAATTGGAGGAGAAAAAAACTTGGCAGGTAATGACAACAGGAACTCTGCCCTACCTAAAAACTTCCCCAAATTGTGATTAAATGTTTGGTAAAAACATCAAAAAGACAATGTAGGCTGGGTGTGGTGGCTCACGCTTGTAATCCCAACACTTTGGGAGGCCGAGGCGGGTGGATCACCTGAGGTCAGGGGTTCAAGACCAGCCTGGCCAACATGGTGAAACCCCGTCTCAACCAAAAATACAAAAAAATTAGCTGGGCGTGGTGGTGGGTACCTGTAATCCCACCTACTTCGGGAGGCTGAGGCAGGAGAATCACTTGAACCCAGGAGGCGGAGGTTGCAGTGAGCCAAGACCGAGCCATTGCACTCCAGCCTGCGCAACAAGAGCAAAACTCTGTCTAAAAACACAAAATAAGCAAAAAAATAACAACAACAAAGGACAATGTAATTTAGGAGCGAAAGTACATTTAGTTTGTTTTAAGTCCGATTTCCAAGATCTGAACGTGGTTATTGGCCATCCATGCTTTCTCATACAGGATTTGTGAAGTTGTTGATTCAGAAGGTAACCCACAACATCCTTGGTTTCAGTACAGAAGCCACACAGCAAAAACTCCTTCAATTTGTCCTTAGTTGAACATATCACGTATCTCTGGAATTACCATTCCTGGTTAATTAATCTTTAGAAATAAAGGCTACCTTCACATAAGGAAAAGGTTGTGGAAAGAAAATAATTAGAGCAGAAGCAGCTCTAAATGCTGTTCTTGCTTTTATCTATTTTTAAATGATTGCCAAATGTCTGTAACTGACACCCTTAATCAGGGCTTTTAAGGTTTAGATGTGTTCATTAAACTGTAATGTGACAGTGGTGGCATTTAATTGATGGATTTTTTTTGGCTGACTTTTTGCCTTAAATTTTTTTTTAAATCTTTTTTTTTTTTTTACAATAAATGCTTACATCAGCCATTTTGAAATGCCTGATAGCTTTTCAGCAAATTGCATTACCTGTTGTCAGACAATATACTTCTGTGTCTACCCAGATAGGAGAGATTTTCAATCATTCAGTAATTCACAGTAAAAGGAATCACTCTTAACTAAAATACTCAAATATTTCAGACAAAAGTCTCCGGGGCCTGAGTTATCTGGATAATTAACTTAACTTTTTATGTTACTTTGCAAAGCTTTACATCTCACTGCTTCGAGTCATCCTGTATATTTTTTCTAACTGCTAAGATAGACATGATGTGAAAGAAACTATTTTCATTCATTATTGTCAAGCCAAAATAAGCACACGTTTAAAAATAGCAATAATTTTCAAAAAGTGCCAAAAAGTGCCAAAAGGACTTAAATTACAAGACCATGAGAATTTGCCCACTTTAAAACCTTATATACCCAAATATCCCATATAGCCCCTATTTGTTTCATCTCTTTCTATTTCATAAGGAAACAATCTGCTTCATTCTTTGTTGCAGAAAATGTTAACAACTATATATTGAAAGTACAACCATTCCTTATGTAAAAACCAAAGTCTACATACTTACTTTTCAATACTCTTTGTCCAAGAAGTGTTATAGGAGGGCTGGCTCGGCTGTGGCTTCCCCAGGCTGTGTGTGAGGCATTGACTGGGTGTCCCTGTTCCCAGGACAGGGATTCGAAGGAGTTTACAGGGTTCAGGGTCTTTTCCACGATCAGGTCAAAGCACAGATGGATCTGCTTCCAGAAAGTTCATATCTTCCTAAGAGGGGAAATTCCATGCCCAGGGAAGTTCTAGAAGAAGAGCATTTTTCCCCCGCCCTTCAATGAACTAGGTCATAGCTGAAGCGGGAGAATATATTTTAGCATCCCTGTGATGAAACTTGAGGGCTGTTTCTGCAGTAGGTGCAACACTTGTTGACACGCCGGGGAGGCCCTGGCAAGGGGGCCTGGTGAAATGCAGCCCCAGGGAGCTGATGAAACCCAGACGAGCTGTCACTGGCTGCTGCTCAGGAGACCGAGCAGCTCTCTACAAAGCCCATGCTGGACCCTGGGCTTAGTTGCTCACCCCTTAGGAAAGGAAAAACTTGCTGCCTGATAAAGAGATTAAGGCCAGAGTAACACAACCAGTTCTCGTACCAAGGTTATCAGGCATTTGAAGTACACATAGGAAACCCATGGAGGGGGTGGCGGAGAGGTAAAAATACAAGTTATATGTTGTTCATTTAGAACAGGTATCATAGCCGTCCTCTGAAGTTCTCTGAGAAAGGCAGAAGCCACAGAAGGAAGGCGGGATCCACCCTCCTCACCCTCCTTACCCCCTTTGTCTGTCTGTCTGTCTCTCTCTCACACACACACATACACACACACCTTCCTATTTTGACTATAATAGAAAGAAAAGAATGGACAAAGATCAGAAGAAATTCACAGAAGAAATACCACAGGTTCTATTCCTTCAGATTGCCTGGAATGGTTCTTATTGGGAAGGTAGATTTTGTAATATGGGCATTTCTTCTATTGAATTTTATCCAAGTCTAAAAACATAGAGAATCCTTTAGCATCATTCTGTAACTACTTAGCCTCTCCCCAAAAATATTTTAATGTATGACACCTGGAAATTGACAGCTTAGACAGAAATCTCTTTCGAGACTCACGGAGACGGCTCAAATTAGCAGCTCCAGGGGTGACTTTGAAAGGGACATAGCTGTAAATACTCACTCTGTGTTGAGCACTGCAATCCTCAAAAGCAAATTGTTTTACACAGCACAGCATGTACATCACTACCCCTTGATGGAATGCAACTTTTCACAAGATGAAAAATCATCTGAAATGATGAAATATTAAGAAGCATAGGGGTGATGTGTTCTGTTTTTCAGTTTTATCTTCATATGAGAAAAAAAATATTAAAGCTGAGACACTGTAAAATGATGACTATCTCCTGGGGAACACACCGATGAAATGCCACAGAACACAGAAATGACCAGTTCTTTGCAAATGGTTGGCCTTGTGGAAAGCTGAGGTCTTCACAATGTAAGGTCTGTTCCAGATAAGAAAAAGGAGATAACTTCAGGTTGGGAATGAAGGGAGGAGGAAGGTGTGAAGATAAAGAATAAACAAATGCTATGGCATGCCACAGAGAGGATAAAGTCAAAAGTGAAGGAATGTCCCAAAGCGATAGACAAATGTGATATGGTTGTGAAAGAAGTGTTGCCTGGGAGTTCTTAAATGGACAAGTTAAAATTCACTATGAAACTTAATTTTGTTCTTCTGAAATAACTTGAAAAACCAATTCCCTCAACTCCTAGCATTCATCTTCGAGCAAAATAAATGTAAAGAGCAGAAGGTTTATATATGTGTATATATAGATACACACACACATACATGCATGAATACACACATACATGCATCTATATACACACGTACATACATACATATAACGGATTTAACTGTATTTGTTTTATTCATCTCATGAACTTGCAGCCACAGAATGTATGTTTCAATCTTAGGTCTGGGGGAGGAGGCATGAAAGAATATCAGAAACAGAAATCTTGGAATTAAACTCAAAGTAGGCCTGTAATCCCTGCACTTTGGGAGGCTGAGGGAGGTGGATCACTTGAGGTCAGGAGTTCAAGATCAGCCTGGCCAACATGGTGAAACCCCCGTCTCTACTAAAAATATAAAAATTAACTGGGTGTCATGGCTCACGCCTGTAATCCCACCTACTCAGGAGGCTGAGGCAGGAGAATTACGTGAACCCAAGAGGTGGAGATTGCAGTGAGCCAATATTGCGCCACTGTACTCCAGCCTGAGGGACAGAGCAAGACTCTGTCTTAAAAAAAAAAAAAAAAACAAAAAAACCTCAAATTAGTCCAGGACATTAGTTCTGAATTTTCTGCGAATATCGAAGGAAGGATGGAAGAAGTAAGACATTGAAGAGAAAAAGAAAGGCATATATCCGCTAATAGCATCAAAAAATACATGACTCTCTTTGTCACATCTACTGTGAGACTGAAGACCATTCTTAGCAATCAGACTGTTGACATTCCCGAAGATGTCAACATCACTCTGAAGGGACATAGTTATTGTGAAGGGCCCCAGAGGATCCCTGTGGAGGGACTTCAGTTACATCAGTGAAGAACTCGGTCTCCTTAGAAAGGAAAAGAAGAGGCTCCAGGTGGACAAAGTGTGGGGAAATAGAAAGGACCTGGCTACTGTTGGTACTATTTGTAGTCATAAACAGAACACGATCCAGGGTGCTGCACAGGGCTTCTGTAGTAAGATGAGGGCTGTGCATGCTCACTTCCCCATCAACATTGTTAGCCAGGAGTCTTTTGTTGAAATCTGAAATTTCTTGGGTGGAAAATAAATCTGCAGGGTTTGGATGAGGCCAGGTGTTGCTCATTCAGTATCTCAAGCCCAGAAAGATGAGTTAGTTCTTGAAGGAAATGATAGTGAACTTGTTTCAAATTCAGTTGCTTTGATTGAGCAAGCCACAACAGTTAAAAACGAGGATATTGGCAAAGAGCAGGGGCTCATGCCTATAATTCCAGCACTTTGGGAGGCTGAGGAGGGTGGATCCTTTGAGCACAAGAGTTTGAGACCAACCTGGGCAACATTGTTGAAACTCTGTCTACAAAAAAAAAAAAACACAAAAATTAGCCAGGTGTGGTGGTGTGTGCCTGTAGCCCCAGCTACTTGAGAGGCTGAGGTGGAAGGATGGCTTGAACCCAGGAGGTTGAGGCTGTAGCTAGCCATGGTCATGCTACTGCACTCCAGCCTGGGTGAAAGAGTGAGATCTTACCTCAAAAAAAAAAAAAAAAAAAATCAGAAAATGTTTGGATGGTGTCTATATCTCTGAACAAGGAACAGTTCAGCAGCCTGGTAAATAAGATCTAAGAGCTGTCTAACTGCACAGACAAGATGCCAGATGATTCCCCAGAACTATGTGTGATGTTTAACAATTCAATAAAATACCTCAATTGAAAAAAAAATGTAAGTTTGAGATTAAAAGTAAAGACATAAAAATGTTTAGCATTATCCCAAATAAAGTAGTGTAGAGTATAAGAAATTATGTTTAATCTCTATTTTTCTGAAACTATAGGGAGAATTTTCTTAAAACTTAATTTTTGGGAAGATTTTTCCTTCTAAGGAATGGAGTTGGAAATGTATTTTTGTATCAGATGTTTATGAATTCTCTCTCTCTGAAAGGCCTTTTCAGCTTTCCCAAGTTCCAACTGTTATTTTCTTGGTTTCTTGAATGAATGCGCGCCACTTGGTTCGCTGACCACCCTAGGTTCACTGACCACCCTAGGTCTGCTGGAGACTGGGATTGAATCAGTTCCCAACTAATCTGAACAATTAAAGCAAATTCATTAGGCTTTTATGCTGCTTTGTGCTCCTATAACGTGGACTGCGATTGGTACGTGAGAGGTTTATCTGCTCATTTTATTCTTCCTGGCATGGAAGGCCCTTGAACACTAGTGGCAAGGTTGATGGCACAGTCTTTCCCAGCAAAGCACATTCTTGGCGGAGGCTTAGTACCAATCACGTGGCAGATCAGGGACTCTGCCAGGGTCCTCGGGCCAGGCTGGAATGGAGCAGGTCACTCCTGTTGCAAAGAGAACTGTCAGTGTTTGGGGAACTTCTCTGGAGCACCGAGAGCCTCCCTCCCCAACAACTCATCCCTATCCAGGGTCCAGGGATTCCCATTAGCAGATGTGACCTGAATCATGCATTTGCAACCTTCATTCAGTTCATTCATGTATTTATTTATTTTATTTTATTTTATTTTTTAGACGGAGTTTTCGCTCTTGTTGCCCAGGCTGGAATGCAATGGTGCAATCTCAGCTCATTGCAACCTCTGCCTCCTGGGTTCAAGCATTCTCCCGCCTTAGCCTCCCAAGTAGCTGAGATTAAAGGCATGCACCACCACATCCAGCTAATTCTGTGTATTTAGTAGAGACAGGGTTTCACCATGTTGGTCAGGCTGGTCTCAAACTCCTGACCTCAGGTGATCCACCTGCCTTGGCCTCCCAAAGTGCTGGGATCACACATGTGAGCCACTGTGCCCGGCCCAGTTCATCTATTTAAAATAGCTTCCAGTCACTTGGGTAGGTGAACTAAATAGGCATTATCCCCGCTCAGGTGCAGTGGCAAAAGAAATATTAATGTAAATAAAACTCTGTTCTCTCATGATGTTTTTCATCCCAGGTAACATCTTTCTATAATATTCTTAATGAGAAGATGGAATTTTAAAATATTTGCAAAACAAGCCAGGCATGGTTGCTCACACCTGCAATCCCAATAGTTTGGGAGGCTGAGGCAGGAGGATCACTTGGGTTCAGGACTTTGAGACCAGCCTGGGTAACATAGTGAGACCTTGTCTCTACAAAACATCATAAAATTAGCCGGGTGTGGTAGTGTACACCTGTGGTCCTCCTCCCTATTTGGCAGGAGGCCGAAGTGGGAGGACTTTTGGGCCTAGAAATTTGAAGCTACAGTGTGCCATGATTGTGCCATTGCACTCCAACCTGGACAACGGAGTGAGACCCTGTCTCAAAAAAAAAAAAAAAAAAAATTGCAAAACAACAGTAAAAATGCAATTTTTTCAGAATTGATATATCTGAGAGGGACTCTTTCAAGCATTTGAGCGTTGTTTGGAACCTGGAATTCATTTTCCCCCAGAGTAGCAAATTTACAAACGGCAGTTAGGTTCACAGACACAGAAGTATTTTATCCATCATGTTCCTGAAGGACTGTATTTGAGCTACCTAAAACCAAAATAGCAAAACCAGCTCAAAATTCAATGTCACAAAATATGACAATCTAAGTACCTGAACAAAAAGTACCCAAGTTTCCAAGATAAAAGTTTGTCATGGTTCATTCTAGTGCTTCAGTTTCAGTTTTAGAACAGTCACAAAAATCATTGCAACTCTCAGAACAGGAGCAAAATTCCAATTTTGTAAATGTGAGGCCCTGTTTCACAAATGCTAAGTAAAATTCATTAGTTAGTGTGAAAACTTAAAATTTAAAAAATATTTGCGTGTGCTATATGTACTGCTTTGGAACAGTTTACTTTGTTTGGTCTTTTTTCTGATTATAGAGCAACACATACTCATTACTAAAACTGCTGGATATTTTCATCAACCAAAGGCATATAACAATTTGAAAAGCATTTATGGTGGAAAACTTCTAAACTAAACTAAAACTACTAACAGTGAGTCTCTGCAGTGCTTTTGCCTGGAGCTGCTCCCATTCCCCTATCCTGTTCTGCTGTCAAAGGGGCTCTACCAGGGCCAGCTGTGAGCACTGGCATTTTCACTCCCATGGTCAAGGGGTTCACTGGATTTGAAGCAGTGGACAAAGTCTATGCACAGCAGTGTTGTTGATGGACATGATCCTGGCAGCAGGCGAGTGGAGCGGGATTGGGGCAAGCATCTGGCTGATGTGGGCTGCATGTGTGTGCAGGGCAGATCAAGGGGAACCTGGCTATCCACACATTCCCAGCATGCTCAGATGAGACGTGAAAGGGCCCAACAAAAAGTGACTATCAGGCAGACTTGAAAATCGAAGAAACTTAAATGCCACTTTTGTGCTTCAAAAGCCATCATTACCTGCCACACACTGGGAGAAAATATTTGCAAATCATATACATCACAAATGATGTACAGTCAGAATATATATTTTATTTTATTTTATTTTATTTTTCAACAACTTTTCAGTTCCAGGGTACATGTGCAGGATGTACAGGTTTGTTACATAGGCAAAAGTGCACCATGATTATCTGCTGTACAGATCAACCTATCACCTAGTTATTAAGCCTAGCATCTATTAGTTATTCTTTCTGATGCTCACCCTCCCCACCAGCCCTCAACAGGCCCTAGTATGTGTTGTTCCCCGCCACGTGTCCATGTGTTCTCATCATTCAGCTCCCCTTGTAAGTGAGAACATGTGGTATTTGGTTTTCTGTTCCCGCATTGGTTTGCTGAGGCGGGGAGAGCAGAATATATATTTTAAAAACCCATGAAACTCAACAATAAAAATATTAAAAACCCATAGACAGGGATGGTGGCATGTGCCTATGCTCCCAACTACTGGGGAAGCTGAAGTAAGAAGATTGCTTGAGCCCAGGAGTTTGAGACTGCAGTGAGCTACGATTACGCCACTGTACTCCAGCCTGGGCAACAGAGTGAGACCCCATCTTTCGATAGATAAATAACAAAAACCCAATTTAAAACATGGGCAAAAGATTTGAATATACATTTCACCAAAGAAAATCTATAGATGGCTAATAAGCACATGAAAAGAGGCTCAACACGTTAGGCCAGCCACACTGGCTCACACCTGTAATCCCAGCACTTTGAGCGGCCAACGTGTGAGGATTGCTTTAGTCCAGGAGTTCTAGGTCAGCCCTGGCAACATAGCAATACCCCATCTCTACCAAAAAACACAAAAACAAAACATTAGCTGGGCGTGGTGGTGTGCACCTGCAGACCCAGCCACTCAGAAAGCTGAAGTGGGAGGATCACTTGAACCTGGAAGGTCAAGACTGCAGTCAGCCATGGGTGTGACACTGCACTCCAGCCTGGGTGACAAAGCGAGACTTTGTCTGGAAAGAAAAAAAAGATACTCAACACCTTTAATCAATAAAGAAATACAAATTAAAATGGAAACACAATGAATAAAATAAAGAAATAGAAAAAAATATTGAAAAAAACCCACAATGCCCACAAGGATGGCTATAATAATAATAATAAAAAAGACGAACAATACCAAATATAATAAGGATGTGAAGAAGAAACTGGAACCCTAATACACTGCGGGTGGGAGTGTAAAGTAGGACAGCCACTTTGGAAAATAATTGGTCATTTCTTAAAACATTAAACACAAGCTTGCCATATGACTCAGCAATTCCACTTCTAGAACCTTCCCTATGAGAAATAACAACACAAGTTCAAATAACAACCTGTATGCCAAAAACTGAAAACAATCCAAATGTCTGTCAACCAACGAATGGATAAGGCAAGTACTATTCAAGAACAAAAAGCAAAGGACAATTGATTCATGTTACAACTTGGATAAACCTCAAAAACACTGTGCTAACTAAAAAAGGCCAGACACAACCGACTACATATTGAAATATTCCAATGTTATGAAAGTCAAAAGAGACAAAGGTATAGAGATAAAACATCAGTGGTTTCCTAAGGCTGGGGGAAGCAGGGTTAGCTGCAAATAGACATGAAAGAATATTTTGGGACGATGGGACTATTCTCAAAATGAAGTATGATAGCAGTTGCACAAACCCATAAATATAGTAGAAATTGTTATACTGTACACTAACAATGATAAAATTTTGTGTAAATTATCCCTCAATAAAACTTTTTATGGATGAGTGTAGTGACCTGAGCCTGCAATCCCAGCACTCTGGGAGGCCAAGGCAGGAGGACCACTTGAGGCCAGGAGTTTGAGACCAGCCCAGGCAACATAGCAAAATCCTGTCTCTACCAAAGAAATTAGCCAGGCATAGTGGCATGCATCTGTAGTCCCAGCTACTCAGGAGACTGAAGGAAAAGGATCACTCAAACCAAAGAGGTTAAGGCTGCAGTGAGCCATGATTGTGCCACATTGCACTCCAGCCTGGGAAACAGAGTGAGGGCCTGTCTCAATTTTTTTTTTTTTTTTTTTTTTGTGATGGAGTCTCGCTCTGTCGCCCAGGCTGGAGTGCAGTGGTATGATCTCGGCTCACTGCAATCTCCACCTCCAGTGTTCAAGCAATTCTCCTGCCTCAGCCTCCCCAACAGCTGGAACTACAGGCACGCACAACCACCCCTAGCTAATTTTTTTTGTATTTTTAGTAGAGACGGGGTTTCACCATCTTGGCCAGGCTGGTCAAACTCCTGGCCTCAAGTGATCCACATGCCTCAGCCTCCAAAAATGCTGGGTCAATTGTTTTTTAAAAAAGTAGAACAATAGAATAAAACAGTTAGTGGATCCCTTGCTTATCTTGCCCTACAATAGAGTATTTTCTGACTTTTATTCTTACGTCATGTTCAAAGCATCAGACCTACTTGGTAAAACTGTGACTTGAACGACTACTTCAGATTTTCATCCCCATGAGTCTGAGAAGCAGATCCCTAGTGAGTAAATCCTCCTGAACATGATATTCCTCGTGACAGATACCCAGAGAGCCAAAAGTCTAAGGCAAGAATTATCACCAGCTGCCTCGTGTCCCATTGCTCATTTGACAGTGTTACTATGCTGTTCCCTTACGTATGAAGACAGTGTGGAGCCTGTCCTCCGACAAATGGAAAGGCAGCAGGGAGAACAGGGTGCTCTAGGAGCTCTGCAAAGGTCAGGAGATGGGGCTCCTGGACTCTGTCACCACCTGCTACCGGCTGGTCAGGGAGCCTTGAAGAATGCAGTGTCCAAGATCTGTATTAATGACATTCTTTTTATATAAAAGGCATAATGAAGCTTACATGGTCTTAAATCAGAGTTTTTGGCAAAATATTGTGTTTCCTGTCCCTACCGTTTACTTTTATGGTTACATGGCCAACTAAGAGTTCGATCAATTCTAACTGATTGATAACTCAGGAAGAAAACTTAAGTTTCTTGCCTGTAGCAAAATTTCACAAAGGAAGTTCACTCCAAGCCACAGCTTTCTGAAGTACAGTCTACCCCAGTTGCCCTCTTTCCCTTTCTTGAGCTGCTAGGTCTCATCCAAGCCTCATGCAACTAGTCCTTTTCTTGGTGTAAAAGATCCACAAGGCTAAGTTCTGGGCTCAGTTGTGCCAGCCTCGCAAACTCCCATCTTTGTTGCCCCCGGGAGAGGCTATGACTACACCCTTGAGAACTTGGCCCTTTCTGCTCTCTGTGTTCTACAGCCCCCTTTCTTGTAAGCTGTCCAAACTTGTCTTCCTAAGGACAGAAAGAACTTCACTACGGAGTGAAAAACTTCCCAATCTGCAAATGTGGCTGCACGTGACAGGAATAATTTAACTACCAATTAAAGTGTGTGTGCTACACAAGCACTTCTCATCCTCATTTGCTTTATCGGTATTCATTTATGAGTCCATTTTTTTCTGTCTGTTACCCTGTACCCATCGGTAATGAGACCTCAGCAATAGCCTTCCAGTCTCCTCTTTCCAAATCTACCATCCCACCCCTTCCCAGCACCACAGCCACTATCATGGGGGCTACTCAGACAGCCACCAGGCCAATCTTCTTAGACATTTGTTTTGTTTTTCCTTTTTTTTTTTTTTTTTTTTTGGAGACCAAGTTTCGCTCTATCACCCAGGCTAGAGTGCAGTGGTGTGATCTCTGCTTATTGCAACCTCTGCCTCCCGGGTTCAAGTGATTCTCCTGCCTCAGCCTCCCAAGTAGCTGGGAGTACAGGCACCTGCCCCACGCCTGGCTGATTTTTGTAGTTTTAGTAGAGATGAGGTTTCACCATATCGGCCAGGTTGGTCTCGAACTCCTGACCTTGTGATCCACCCGCCTCAGCCTCCCAAAGTGCTGGGATTACAGGCATGACCCACTGTGCCTGGCCAGACACTTGTTTTTCATCTCTCTCTTGCTTATAAATCTTCTGTGATTCCCCATCACAAATAGAATAAAGCTAAAACATCTCCACTTGACATTCCTGAGTTTAGCTGGCTCTATGTGTATAAAACTCTTTCTCCGTTGCAATTCTCTTGTCTTAATAAATTGGTTCTATCTGGGCACCAGCCAAGAATAATCCACTGGGCGGTTACAGAAGAACAAGAATAACTTCAAAAGCACTTTGCAACTACCCCATCCAACTTCCTCATTTTACTCACTTCACAGATTCAGACAAAGATCCAGACACACTCAAAGACGTGGTAGGGTAGGAAGTGGAGATAATTCTGCTGCATTCTGAAAAACCGCACCATTAAAACAGATCAATTCCTGGTGTTCAGGGAACCATTTACATTGCTGATGAATTTATTACTTGTGCCACAATGCTTTCTTACCCATTGCTTGGCTGAAAAGAAAAACAGTCTCAAACCCCGTAAGTCCCCATGTTAACTTTTCCCCATATAGTAAAGCTGAAATGCAATAACAAACTCGCTTTCTGTTTTTCTCATTAACATAGCAATTTATTCCATTACTCCGAAACTGAAGTTTTGAAAACAAATATCAATATCAATATCTAATTTTGTTGCCTCTCTAACCAGTCCGTAAGTCTTATGAGATGTTTGCTCACCCTTCTATCTCCAGCAGTTCGCGCAGTGTTTGGCTTGCACTGGCTCAAATGACAGTCCTTGAGTGAATGGATGGATGGCTCTTAGATACATGGTCTTCTCACTGCAATATATGCTCATTCACTCTCAAAAGACTAACTTAGCAAATGGCACTGATTAAGGTGGAATGTAAAATCGATCCTAGTTATCCTGTGAAGCTTTAACAGGTACAGTACCAGCCCAAGGAAAAACTAAAAAAAAAATTAAAAAAATTTTTCTTTTTTTGAGGCTGAGTCTGGCTTCGTTGCCCAGGCTGGAGTGCAGTGGCATGGTCTTTGCTCACTGCAGCCTCCAGTTCCTGGGGTCAAGCCATCCTCCCACCTCAGCCTTCCTAGTAGCTGGGACTACAGGTGCACACCACCACACTGAGCTAATTTTTGTATTTTTGTAGAGATGGGGTTTCAGCATGTTGCCTAGGCTGGTCTTAAACTCCTGAGCTCAAGTGATCCTCCTGCCTCAGCCTCCCAAAGTGCTGGGATTATAGGCATGAGTCACTGCACCCGGCCAAAAACTGAATTTTTGAAGTGTCATTTTCTAGGCCTTTTCTTTCAATCCCATTTTCTCCCCATTTTCAAATTTCCTCTGCCCTGACCATGTAATATTGTGGGACTATTTTCCCCTATAATTTTCATATCAGTATAAAAGTAGTGAGAATAACAAAACATAGACTGCAGGATATTTTCATCTCATTTTATTGTAAGCTTAATAGACCTTAAAGCAGTTAGTTTTGAACTTTACTATGCATCAGAATCACCCAAGGCTCTCATTCAGATGCAGATTTTAGGGACCCAGAGACTCTCATTCAGTGGATCTGCATACAGGGCCACAAATCAACAGTTTAAGCTCCCAGTGAACAGCACACCATGAATCACTACTTTAAGGCATTTATAGACAATCAACCACGTTTCGCCAGATTGTGTAATCATTTTCTGCCCAGTATTTTTCCAGTCTGCTTGAGGCTAGAGTAAAAGTCTGTGAAAAATTCATACTCACTATACTGTTAGTAATTCAATGCTTTAACGTTGGAGAACATTTGCATTTTAAAGAGAATGCCCAAAGACAGCAAACATTTACCTCAAAGCAATGAAACTCGAAGGTTGATTCTGAGTTTCAACTATCATCATTAAAAATTTGGGCAATGGGTTGAGGTGTGGGGCAGTAAAAAGACACCCTCTTTAATATGCAAATGTACTCTTGTACTATTTAAATAAAAGAGACAGTCTGATCAGAGGAGTTACCTGTTTTCTTAGGTTTGTTTACACCGTGCAGTTTCAAACGTAGGTTTACTAATCTATCATGGTTTAGGCTACTGGTGAGAATAAATAATATGATTAACTTCAGTTCACTCTTATTAGCACCTCTGCCCCAAGATGTGTGAACCTGGATGTGTTTTATCTCCCAGAGTCTCCTTTGTTAAAGGAGAATGCTACAGCTCCTTCCTTGGGTTGATGTGAGGATTAAGTGAGTTACTTATGCACTATTCCTAACACCTTACTTCCTATGTGGGAAGTACCCACTAATTGTCAGTAATCAGCACTATGATAGGGGCTGGGCACCGAGATTTGCAGAGACAAAATTCCTGCCCTTAGGGAGGTATGCACAGGTAGCCAAGAGAGCTAGAGGAGGAACACTTACTAGGATTGGAACAAAGAATGCCTCATGGAAATGACATCTGAGGGATTGTGATGGATGGGTAGAAGTTTCAGGGAGGAGGATGCAGGGTCTATGGAAGAATATTCGGATAAAAACAACAGGTTGTGCAAAGTGATGAGTAAAAGCTTGGCTTGTTTAAGAGAACTGCAAAAGTAGTTTAGTATGGATGAAATATAATTAATGGAAAGCAGGCAGGGATGGCCTCGTGAGCCTATGACCTTTACAGACACACAGGGCCCCTTGTTTACAAAGACCCTGTGCTTTTTAAATGTTCTGTTGTTACCGTCCTGAAGTTACTCATTTTTGAACAACAGGCCTTGCATTTTCACTGTGCCATGGGCCCTGCCAATTATGGAGGTGGGCCCGAGGGCAGATGTGAGAGTACGCTTCATCAGAAAATGTGTAAGTGTAGGATTACTGGCAAGTTACTCACAGACAGGGAAATATGGGTATTTATAGGAGAGGAATTCATGTAAAAATTAATGTCAGTCCCAGAAAAAATCTTGAGTGTCACGCATGTCCGTGTGAAGAGACCACCAAACAGGCTTTGTGTGAGCAATGAAGCTGTTTATTTTGGGTGCAGGCGGGCAGAGTCCAAAAAAGGAGTCAGTGAAGGGAGATAGGGGTGGGGCAGTTTTATAGGATTTGGGTGGGTAGTGGAAAATTACAGTCAGAGGGGTTGTTCTCTGGCGGGCAGGGGCAGGGGTCACAAGGTGCTCAGTGGGGGAGGTTCTGAGCCAGGAGAAGGAATTTCATGAGGTAATGTCATCAGTTAAGGCAGGAACCAGCCATTTTCACTTCTTTTGTGATTCTTCAGTTGCTTCGGGCCATCCGGATGTATATGTGCAGGCTTGGGCTCAGAGGCCTGACATTCCAGTCTTCTTATATTAATTAGAAAAATAAAACAAAATAGTGTTGAAGTGTTGGGGCAGTTAAATGTTGGGGGGTGGTATGGAGAGATAATGGGCGATGTTTCTCAGAACTGCTTTGGGCGGGATTAGGGGCAGCGTGGGAATTTAAAGTGGGAGAGATTAAGCTGAAGGAAGATTTTGTGGTAAGGGGTGATGATATTGTGGGGTTGTTACAAGGAGCATCTGTCGTATAGAATGATTGGTGATGGCCTGGATGTGGTTTTCTATGAATTGAGAAACTAAACAGAAGACAGAAGGTCCGAATAAGAGAAGGAGAAAAACAGGTATTAAAGGACTAAGAGTTGGGAGGACCCAGGACATCTAATTAGAGAGTGCCCAAAGCGGTTCAGCATGATTATTTGCTTGGTTGGTGAGTTTTTTGGGCTCTATCCCTGAGTTTTTTATGTTGTCATATACCAGGCCAGATTGATTTAGGTAAAAACAACACTCTTCATTTAAAAATATACAGAGTCCTCTTTTTTTTAGCAGTGAGCAAGTCGAGGCCTCTGCGATTTTGGAGGAAAGAGAAATGCAAAGCCAGCAATTGTTTGTTAAAGAAGAATTAGAAACAGCTAGGAGATAGTGAATGAGATTGATAGTGTGGTGGAGATAGCTGAGGAGACGTAGAGGGTAGCATAAGAATGGATCGAGAATGAGAATGAGTATAGGCTGTGCGCAGTGGCTCACGCCTGTAATCCCAGCACTTTGGGAGGCTGAGGCGGGTGGATCACAAGGTCAGGAGATCGAGACCATCCTGACTAACACGGTGAAACCCCGTCTCTACTAAAAATACAAAAAAATTAGCTGGGCGTGGTGGCGGGCACCTGTAATCCCAGCTACTCAGGAGGCTGAGGCAGGAGAATGGCATGAACCCGGGAGGCGGAGCTTGCAGTGAGCCGAGATTGCACCACTGCACTCCAGCCTGGGCGACAGAGCGAGACTCCGTCTCAAAAAAATAAAAAAATTTAAAAAAGAGTATAAAAGTAAGGAATAGGATTTCATCGGGGTGAAAGTATTGGAGTGTACCTTGCCACTGAAGATCTTCTATTCACTTCAAGAGAGACTTAAGGGTGACAGTTTGAGGTAAAACCAGGAGCCACTGAATACCAAGAGCCTGAGAAACTGCTTGGGTGATTTGACTAATAAAGGTGGGTCCATTATCAGACTACTTAGAGGTGGGAAGGCCATCCGAGAAATTATGTCTGACAGAAGGGAAGAAATGACTGTGGTGCCTTTCTCAGACCCTGTGGGAAAGGCCTCTACCTATCCAGTGAAAGTGTCTACACAGACCAACAGGTATTTTAGTTTCCTGACTCTGGGCATGAGAGTAAAGTCAATTTGCCAGTCCTGGGCAAGGGCAAATCCCCAAGCCTGATGTGTAGGGAAGGGAGGGGGACTGAGAAATCCCTGAGGAGTAGTAGAATAGCAGATGGAACACTGAGAAGTGATTTCCTTGAGGATAGATTTCTATGATGGAAAGGAAATGAGAGGTTCTAAGAGGCGGGCTAGCAGCTTGTAACCTACATGAAAGAGGTTATGAAATGACAGAATGGAATGGGCCTGTGAGGCTGGAAGGAGATATTTTTTGGTCTAAGAACCATCTGCCTTGAGTGGGGAGGTATTGATAGGTGGAAACTTCAGTGGGAGAGTAAATAGGAGTGACCGAGGAGAAGGAAAAAAACTGGCCATGAGGGACAGAAGTAGGCATACTGGCTGCTTTTTTAGCTGTCTTATCAGCATAATTGTTGCCTTGAGCAATGGGGTCTGAGGCCCTTTGATGGCCTTTGCAGTGAATGACTCCAGCTTCCTTTGGAAGTAAAGCAGCCTTGAGAAGAGTTTTTATTAAAGAGGCAATAATGATGGAGGACCCTTGCATAGTGAGGAAACCTCTTTTAGCCTATATAACAGCTTGGTGGTGCAGGATATGGAAGGCATATTTAAAGTCAGTATAAATATTGACATATGGTCCCTTTGTAAGAGTGAGGGCCAAGTTAAGGCAAAGAGTTCAGCTTGCTAAGAGATAGTGGAGTAGGGCAGAGCAGTAGCCTCAATGATAGATGTGGAAGATACTATAGCATAGCCTGCCTTTGCTGGTGA
>NW_012100765.1:1175961-1185071 GCF_000951045.1 Mandrillus leucophaeus | reverse complement strand
GAAGTCCGGGTCAGGAACAATGGTAATTGTGGGAGACTGAACAAAGAGTGAGTATAGCTGAAGGAGCCAGGGAGCAGAAAGTATATGCGTCAGGTGGGAGGAAGAAAATAGATTTTGGAAGTTATGAGAACTGTAGAGAGTGAGTTCAGCATAGTTTGTGATTTTTAGGGCCTGTAAAAGTATTAGGGTGGTGGCAGCCACTGCACGGAGACATGATGGCCAGTCTAAAACACTAAGGTCAAGTTGTTTGGACAAAAAGGCTGCAGGGCGCAGTCCCAGCTCTTGTGTAAGAATTCTAACCACACAACCCTGCACTTCGGCTGTGTGCAATGAAAAATATTGGGATGAGTTAGGCAGAGCTAACTAGTGTGGGAGCAGCTTTTAGGGCTGTTTTTAAGGAATGGAAAGAGGAGTGGGGAAAGGATTTAGGATCTATGGGGTCAGTTAGGTTTATCTAGAATAGAATAATGGGTTGTGGAGGGAGGTATTGAGGATAGGAGAGTATATATGGCGTTGGCACCACGGGGTGGACAGGCAAGACAATTAGGTTGATAAGGTGCAGATCCTGACCTAACCTGTAAGGCTTGTCTGGTTTTTGGACAGGTAAAATGGGGGAATTGTAAGGAGAGTTTATAGGTTTTAAAAGGCCATGCTGTAACAGGCGAGTGATAACAGGCTTTAATCCTTTAAAGTGTGCTATGGAATGGGATATTGGCATTGAGCAGGGTAAGGGTGATTAGGTTTTAATGGGATGGTGAGGGGTGCATCATCCATTGCCAAGGAGGGAGTAAAGGTATCCTATACTTGTGGATTAAGGTGGGGAGATACAAGGAGAGGATGTGCAGGAGGCTTTGAACTGGGAGAAAAGGTAGCAATGAGGTGTGGCTGTAGCCCAGGAATAGTCAGGGAAGCAGATAATTTAGTTAAAATGCTAGTAATAAGGGAACTGGGCAGGTGGGATAACTAAAAAGGAGTGCATAAAAGAACACTGTCTAAGTTGGCACCAGAATTGGGGAGTTTTAAGAGGTTTAGAAGCCTGGCCGTCAATACCCACAACAGTTATAGGGGCAAGGGAAGCAGGCCCTTGAAAAGAAGGTAATGTGGAGTGGGTAGCCTCCATATTGATTAAGAAGGGGATGGACTTACCCTCCACTGTAAGAGTTACCCAAAGCTCGGCATCCATGATGGTCCAGGGGCTTCCACGGCAATCAGGCAGCGTCAGTGTTCAGCTGCTAAGCCAAGAAGATCTGGGAAGGAGTCAGTCAGAGAACCTTGGGCCAGAGTTCCACTCTGGGAGTGGCTGTCAGGTGAGTTGGACAGTCTGATTTCCAGTGGGGTCCCGCACAGATGGGACATGGCTTAGAAGGAATCCCGGGCTGCGGGCATTCCTTGGCCCAGTGGCCAGATTTCCAGCACTTGAAGCAAGCTCCTGGAGGAGTAGGTCATCGAGGAACCCCTGGCAGCCGCCGATCAGGTGTTTGGAGTTCTTGTGTGCTGGAGATGTGGCTGAGGTTTCTCTCACAGTGGAGGCAAGGAACTGCAACTCAGAAATATGGTGCTACTTGGCTGCCTCTTCTCTATTATTGTACACCTTGAAGGTGGGGTTAATTAAGTCCTGTTGTGGGGTTTGAGGGCCAGAATCTAATTTTTGGAGCTTTTTTTTTTAATGTCGGTAGTGGGTTGGGTAATAAAATGCATATTGAGAATAAGATGGCCTTCTGGTCCTTCTGGATCTAGGGTAGTAAAGCGTCTAAAGGTTGTTGTCAAATGGGTCATGAACTGGGTTGAGTTTTTATATTTGATGAAAAAGAGCCTAAACGCTAACTGATTTGGTAGAGGTTGGATAAAGAAAAAGGAGCATTAACCTTGACTATGCCTTTAGCTCCAGTCACCTCTTTAAGCCAGACCTGGTGTGAGGAGGGGAGGTGATAGAAGGATTATAGGGTGGGGGAGCAGAGGCTGAGGAAGATTTGGGACCAGGCTCTGCCTGGCAAGGAGCAGCCTGGGGAGGACAGGAGAGGTCAGATGGGTCTGTAGAAAAGGAGGATTCAAGGGACTCAGAGCTTGGGGTAGAGACTGAAGGAACAGACAGGAGAGAAAAAAGAAAGATTTGGGATGAGTTGCATTGGGAGCAGAGACCAGGGAGGGACCAATGTGTAAAAGAATGCCTGGACGTCAGACATCTCAGACCATTTGCCCATTTTACAACAAGAATTATCTAGATCTTGTAAGACGGAGAAATCAAAAGTGCCGTTTTCTGGCTATTTGGAACCATTGTCGAGTTTGTATTGGGGTTAAGTGGCATTGCAGAAAATAAGGCATTTAGGTTTTAGGTCAGATGCGAGTTGAAGAGGTTTTAAGTTCTTGAGAACACAGACTAAGGGAGAAGGAGGAATGGAGGGTGGAAGGTTACCTATAGTGAAGGAGGCAAGTCTAGAGAGAAGATAGGGTAGAGACACGGAGAAGGGGGATGGTGAGCAGCCCTGGCATGCAATGTGGGTGAGCAGCCAAAGCAGGCATCCCCGCAATTGACTTGCCACCAAGGGAATGTGGGTGAATGACCAAGGCAGGCATCCCTGCAGTGATCAGACACCAATGGAGTGTGGGTGAATAATCAGGCAGGTGTCCCCACAGTGATTAAACACCAAGGGAAGACTGTCTTCCTGAGTCCGTGACCTGCACCAGAGTTTTGGGTCCACAGATAAAATGTGTCTCTTTTGTCTCTACCAGAAAGGAAAAAGAACTGGAATGGGAAGGACAGGGAGATTGAAGGGTAGCGAGAAAGGCTGGAGAAGAGACTGAAAAGATGACTTACCCAATTTGAAATTGGTGAGCTGTTCCTTGGGCTGGTTGGTCTGAGGACCTGAGGTCATAGGTGTATCTCCTCAAAGAGTGAGGGTGAGGACAGAGGACCGGTCTCCCAAAGGCGTCCTCTTGTCCTGGGTTTTGGCACCCAATGTCACACATGTCCATGTGAAGAGACCACCAAACAGGCTTTGTTTGAGCAATGAAGCTGTTTATTTCACCTGCGAGCAGGCGGGCAGAGTTTGAAAAAGGAGTCAGCGAAGGCAGATGGGGTGGGGCAGTTTTATAGGATTTGGGCGAGTAGCGGAAAATTACAGTCAAAGGAGTTGTTCTCTGGCAGGCAGGGACGGGGGTCACAAGGTGCTCAGTGGAGGAGCTTCTGAGCCAGGAGAAGGAATTTCATGAGGTAATGTCATCAGTTAAGGCAGGAACCAGCCATTTTCACTTCTTTTGTGATTCTTCAGTTGCTTCAGGCCATCTGGATGTATACGTGCAGGCTTGGGTTCAGAGGCCTGACAAAGAGCTCCTTCTCTAACCTTTAGAACTCAGCAAGCAATAGTTTTTGCTTCACTTAGATTTTTTAAGTCATCCAGATGAACATACATGAACCGTATCACACACTGGCTGTCAGTGAGGAATTTATCTTATTGTAGCTAAGAAAGTGTGTGATGTTTTATTCTTCTGGTGATGATTCTCCTCTGGAAGTCTCTTGTGTACCCTCCTCCACCAGAATTAATCATTGCTTCTACAATGTTCTTAGGGTATCTTTGTATAGGAGTCTTTCATAATTTTCAGAAAAATTCCTAGAAATGAAATTGCTGGGTCAAACAGGAAATAAGTTTTTCATTTTGATAGATATTTTTAAATTGTCCTTTGAAAAAATACTTTTGCCAACACGATGTAATACCAGAAATTTTTATTTTGTAACTTGATAAATAGAATTAGTATTATTGCATTATTTAATTGCATTTCTGTTATTTAAAAAGAGGTGAAGTATCTTTTCATATACATATTTAAAAGCCATCTGAATTATTATTGTATTTTTTAAGACAGAGTCAGTCTCCCTCTGTTGCCCAGGCTGGAGTGCAGTTGCCCAATCTTGGCTCACTGTAACCTTCACTTCACTGGCTCAAGTGATCCTCCTGGCCTCAGCCTCCCAAAGAGCTGGAACTACAGGTGCATGCCACCATACCCAGCTAATTTTTGTGTTTTTTGTGCAAGAGATGGGGTCTTGCTATGTTGCCCACACTGACCTTGAACTCCTGAGCCACCTCGGCCTCCCAAAGTGCTAGCATTGCAGACATGAACCACAGCACTCAGATGATTTGAATTATTTCTGTAAACTGCCTGTCCATGTTCTTTGTCTGCTTTCCTGTTTATAATTGGTCTTTGTAATTGATTTGTAAGAATACTTTATATATATTAAAGATAGTACACCTTGTCCCTCATATATTTACCAGCTTGTCATTTCCATTTTTCCAGGAAGAAAATCTTAATCTGTATGTAGACAAATTTACCAATCATTTCTTTGAAAGATTCTGAGCTATTTCATTTTTAGAAAACCCTTTGTACTCTGAACATAGACATTCTCCTGAATTTTCTTTTTGAATTTTTATGGTTTCACTTTAAAATATATTTTTAACATCTTCAAACGCTTGGAACTTGCTTTGGTGTGATGTGTGAGTTAAGGAAACAAATTTTTTCCCAATTGTCTCAACACCCAATTATTCAAAAACAAATTTTCCCTACTGATTCAAATTGCCACCTTCATTATAATTTAAATTCTCATCTATTTTGTGTCTCATTTATAGTTCTCCATTTTGTTCCATTGATTTGCCTATCCATGTGCTGATGTGAAACCAGTTCAGTACTTATGGCTTTTATAATGTATTTGTGATCCTCCCACCTCAGCCTCCATAGTAGCTGGGACTACAGGAGCATGCCACCACACCCAGCTAATATTTTATTTTTAGTAGAGATGGGGTCTCACTATATTACCCAGGCTGGTCTCAAAGTCCCAGACCCAAGCAATCCTCCTGCCTCAGCCTCCCAAAGTGCTGGGGTTACAGGCATAAGCCTCTGTATATGGCCTGTAATCTACTTTGCTATTTGATGGGGCTGACCCCTTCTCCTTACTCTTGTTTTTCAAAAACTTCCTGAGTGTTACCTGTTTTACTTTTCCATGTGAACTTTATAATCATCTTATTAGGTTCCTCCCAAAATCCTGCTAGTGACATGATCAGATCTGAATTTCAAAAAGATCATTCTGGCTACAGTGTGAAGAAAAGAGTATATGTAGGAAGATCAGCAAGATATGCAGAGGTTCACCAGAGATGAGGGGACCTTGGACAAGGATCATGGCAGTGGAGATGGAAAGAAAACAGGATCAAGTGATATGGAGGAATCAGAATTGGCAGGACTTGGTGATGAATGTGATTTAGCAGCTTAGGAAAATGTATTTTTCTAGTCTTGCTTAGAGCAGTCCCAGACTTTAGTCCAATTCCAGAAAAGCCCCAGTCTGCACCAATCCAAAAATACAGAATTAGTTTTATAGTTGCCCTAAAAATAAGGGTCCTGTTGGAGAAGGACCTGGAGTTCTTCTGTAGAGAGATGTCACAGGTTCAGACAAGATACCCCTAACTGAATTGCCCTTTATGAGAGATACCAAACCAGCTCTAGAGCATTTGATAGGCTGAAGAGATGTCCCCATGACCCCAAGCCTCATTCTAAATAGCAATGGTGTATTCTGAGACATTCTGTCACATCACATTTGGGGCCTAGAGATACAACTTGTGGTTGGTGAAGAAAAAAGTACAATACCACAACAGTTTTCCTTTCTTCAGTTCCTCAAAAAGTTAAGCAGAATTACCATACCATCCAACAATTCCACTGCTAGGTGGAATTATATCCTAAAGAACTGAAAGCTGGGACTCAAACAGACCCTTGCATACTAATGTTCATGGCAGCATTATTCACAATAACTAAAAGGTGAAAACAACCCAAGTGGCCCTCAACAGATGACAGATAAACAAGATGTGATATATACATACAATGGATTATTCAGTCTTAAAGCTGAATGACACTCTGATCCAGGCTACAACATAAATGATCATAGAAAACATTATGCTAAGAGAAACAATCCAGACAAAAAAAGGACAAATATTATTTGTCTTCACTTGTATGAGCACCTAGAGTGGTCAAATTTACAGAGACAGAAAGTAGAATGGTGGCTACCAGGGACTAGATGGAGGGGGAAGAAGGAGTTATTGTTTAATGGGAATGGATAGCAGTGATGGTTGCACAACCTTGTGAACTTAATGCCATTGAATTATACACTTGAAAAATTGTTAAAATGGGCTGGGCACAATGGCTCACACTTGTAATCCCAGCACTTTGGGAGGCTAAAGAGAGTGAATCACTTGAGGTCACAGACCAGCCTGGCCAACATGGTGAAACCTCATCTCTACTAAAAATGCAAAAATTAGCCAGGCATGGTGGCGGATGCCTGTAATCCCAGCTACTTGGGAGACTGAGGCAGGAGAATCGCTTGAACCTGGGAGTCAGAGGTTGTAGTGAGCCAAGATTGTGCCACAGCACTCCAGCCTAGGCGACAGAGCGAGACTCCGTCTCAGAAAGAAAGAAAGAAAGAGAGAGAGAGAGAAAGAGAGAGAAAGAAACAAAGGAAAGAAAGAAAGAGAGAGAGAGAGAAAGAAAGAAAGAAAGAAAGAAAGAAAGAAAGAAAGAAAGAAAGAAAGAAAGAAAGAAAGAAAAGAAAGAAAGAAAGAAAGAAAGAAAGAAAGAAAGAAAGAAAGAAAAGAAAGAAAGAAAGAAAGAAAGAAAGAAAGAAAAGAAAGAAAGAAAGAAAGAAAGAAGAAAAGAAAATGGTTAATGGTAAATTTTATTTTATTTATATTTTACTACAATTAAAAAAAATTAAGTTTTTTCTTTCCTAGGAAAGAACTGGTCTTGGGAGAAGCACCTCCTCTCATCACTGGGACAAATTATGATAATGTGACCATGTTTATAAATCATATCTCTGCAGCCTAGGTATCACAGAGTAGGCAATGCACTCTCACACAAAATCATACAAAATATTTTGGGAAACAAACTGTAAAGCCTGCATCTCCGGAAATCCCCTCCCAAAGTGGCTAACCACAAAGGGAGGAAACATAACAGGGTGAAACCAAAAGTTTACAGTCAAAACTTAGAGTCCATGTTACTTCATTCTGTACTAGATAGATGTAGTGCAAATGTGCATTCGGGAATGATGGGATTGGAACATTTAAGCTCTCTTTGCTTTAGTCTTTGCTCCACATTCTAGAGATAGTCTTATCCCCAAATGTCTTTTGAGGCAAATAGGTTTGAAGCATTTGGCTAAACAAAAGCTGCTTAACTCAATTTTCAAACAACCTGAATATGAAGTTACCAGAATTAGTATCCATTGAAAATACCAGAAGACAGCTAGGGACAAAACTGAGTTACTATCAGTCAATGTGGTATTACAAATGAACACTGAGCTAGGAGGCTGTCAAGCTGCCCATACTACTTCCATGACCCCCCCAAAAAATATTCCAGAGGACAGCCTTAGTGATCTGTCATAAAGTATGGGAACATATACATGCATACATGCATGAACAATCTATAGAATGAATACTAACATGGTATCCAAAAAAAGGAAAGCATAATTGATTAATACCATGCTCATTGGTGGCTATCAATTGCTTATAGTGATGAATTTCTTTGGCCAAGTTCCACACAAAAAACAAATTTTTCTGAACACACAGTCGACATAGGATTGAAAAGTGTGCATCCGCTCAGCTGTTGGCTTTATGATAGGACATGAAGGGTAGGAATAAAGGCAAATGCGTCTCAAGGGAGGAAGGCAACAGTCCTTTCAAGAGTCACTGTTGGCCAGGCGCAGTGGCTCATACCTGGTATCCCAGCACTTTGGGAGGCTGAGATGGGCAGATCACCTGAGGTCAGGAGTTTGAGACCAACCTAGCCAACATGACGAAACCACGTCTCTACAAAAATACAAAAATTAGCCAGGTGTGGTGGCACATGCCTGTAATCCCAGCTATGTAGAAGGCTGAGGCAGGAGAATCAAGCCTCTCAGGAAGCTTGAACCCGGGAGGCAGAGGTTGCAGTGAGCGGAGATCGTGCCACTGCACTCCAGTTTCTAAATTTCTAAGGATTATTTTGTCTAATTCAGTGAAAAATGGCACTGGTAATTTAATAGGGATTGTGTTGAATCTATAAATTTCCCTGGAAAGTATGGTCATTTTAACAATATTGATCCTTCAATTCATGAGCATGAGATGTTGTTCCATTTGTTTGTGTCATCTATGATTTCTTTCATCAATGTTTTGTAGTTCTCCTTATAGAGATCTTTCACCTTCCTGGTTAAATATACTCCCAGGTAGCTGAGATCACGCCACTGCACTCCTGCCTGGGTGACAGAGCAAGACTCCATCTCAAAAAAAAAAAAAAAAATTGTAGCTATTGTAAATGGGATTGCCTTCTTGATTTGGTCCTCAGCTAGATCATTATTGATGTATACAAATGCTACCAATTTCTGTACATTAATTTTGTATCCTGAAACTTTCCTGAATTCATTTATCAAATCTAATAGTTTTTTGGTGGAATCTTTGGGGTTTTCTAGATATAAGATCATATCATAGCAAATAGTCTAATTTGACTTCTTTTCCAATTTTGATGCGTTTCATTTTTTTTCTCTTGCCTGATTGCTCTGGTGAAAACTTTCAGTACCATGTTGAATAAGAGTGGTAAAAGTTTTCTTGTTCTAGTTCTTAGAGGGGATGCTTTTAACTTTTCCCCATGAAGTATAGTGTTGGCTGTGGGTTTGTTGTATATGGCCTTTATTCTGTTGAGGCACTTTCCTTCTATGCCTAGTTTGTTGAAGATTTTTACAATGCATGAAGGGTGTCAAATGTTACTAAGCATTTTTTCTGTGTCTATTGAGATGATCTGTTTTTGTTCTTAATTCTGTTTATGTGATGTATCATGTTTATTGATTTGCATATGTTGAACATTCCTTGCATCCCTGGGATAAATCCCATCTGATTACGTGTATTATGTTTTTGGTTTTTTTTTTTTTTTGAGATGGAGCCTCACCCTGTCACCTGGACTGGAGTGCAGTGGCATGATCTCGGCTCACTGTAACCTCCGCCTCCCGGGTTCAAGCAATTCTCCTGCCTCAGCCTCCTAAGTATCCGGGAGTACAGGCATGCACCACCATGCCCAGAAAATTTTTTTTTTTTTTTTTGTACTTTTAGTAGCGACGG
>NW_012100765.1:1167538-1175911 GCF_000951045.1 Mandrillus leucophaeus | reverse complement strand
CTTTTAGTAGCGACGGGGTTTCACCGTGTTGGTCAGGCTGGTCTGGAACTCCTGACATCGTTCACCATGTTGGTCAGGCTGGTCTCAAACTCCTGACCTCGTGATCCACCTGCCTCGGCCTCCCAAGGTGCTGGGATTACAGGCGTGAGCCACTGCGCCCGGCCATGTATTATGTTTTTGATGTGCTACTGGATTCAATTTGCTCATATTTTGTTGAGGATTTTTGTGTCTATGTTCATCAGAGACACTGGTTTGTGGTTTTGTTGTTGTTGTGTCCTTGTCTGGTTTGGGTATCAGGGTGATACACTGCCTTGATTTTTCAGAATAGTTTCCAGAGAATCAGTATTAGCTCTTCTTTGTATATTTTTTTTGGCCATGAATCTGTCTGGTCCTAGGCTTTTTTTTTTTCCCCTTGGGGGATTTTTTTTATTACTAATTCAATTTTGCTGCCCATTATTGGTTCATCCATGTATTAGTCCATTTTCACGCTGCTGATAAAGACATACCTGATACTAGGCAATTTACAAAAGAAAGAGATGTAATGAAGTCACAGTTCCACGTGGCTGGGGAGGCCTCACAATTATGGTGGAAGGTGAAAGGCACATCTCATATGCCCATAGACAAGCGAAGAGAACTTGTGCAGGGAAACTCCCCTTTATAAAACCATCAGATCTCGTGAGACTTATTCAATATCATGAGAACAGCATGGGAAAGGCCTGCCCCTGTGATTCAATTATCTCCCACTGGGTCCTTCCCACAACACATGGGAACTGTGGAAGCTACAGTTCAAGATGAGTTTTGGGTGAGGACACTGCCAAACTGTATCAATCCAGGTGTTCTATTTCTTCCTGGTTCAATCTTGGCATGTTGTGTGTTTCCAGGAATCTATCCATTTCCTCTAGATTTTCTAGTTGGTGAGTGTACAGCTACCCATAATAGTCTCTAATGATATTTTGTATTTCTGTGGTTTCAGTTGTAATGTCTCCTTTTTCATTTTTGATTGTATTTGGATCTTCTCTTTTCTTTGTTAGTCTACCTAGTGGTTTATCATTTTTTTTTATCTTTTCAAAGAACCACTTTTCATTTCAACAATCCTTTGTATTTTTAAATCTCTATTTCATTTAGTTCTGCTCTAATCTTTGCTATTTCTTTTCTACTGCTAACTTTGGGGTTTGGTTTGTTCTGGTTTTTCTAGCTCCTTGAGGTGTAACATTAGATTGTTAATTTGTGATCTTTCTACTTTTTTGATGTAACTTCTCACCTAGCGCTGCTTTTGCTGTATCTCACGTTTTGTTATGATGTGTTTTCATTTTCATTCTTTTCAAAGAAAAATTTTAACTTCTGTCTTCATTTATTCATTGACCCAGCGATTGTTCAGGATCATGTTGTTTAATTTGTATAGATTCCAAAGTTCCTCTTGATATTGATTTCTAGCTTTATTCCATTGTGGTCTGAGAAAATACTTGATATAATTTTGATTTTTTAAAATGTGTTAAGACTTGTTTTGTGGCCTAACATGTGGTTTATCTTGGAGAACATCCCATGCACTGATGAAAAGAATGTACATTATAGTTGTTTGTGGTTTTGGGGCAGAATGTTCTGTAAATGTCTGTTAAGTCTATTTGGTCTAAAGTCCAATTTAATTCCAATGTTTCTTTGTTAATGTTCTGTCTCTATGATTTCTCTAGTGCTGTGAGTGGGGTATTAAAGCCCCCTGCTATTATTGTATTGCTGTCTATCTTTCTTTAGGTCAAGTAATACTTGTTTTGTGAATTTGGGCGCTCTGATGTTGGGTGCATATATGTTTAGAATTGTTATATCCTCTTGCTGAATTGATCCCTTGATTATTATATAATGGCCTTCATTTTTAAAATTATATTACTGTTTTTGGTTTAAAGTCTGTGTTATCTTATATAAGCATAGCTATTCCTGCTCACTTTTGATTTCCATTTACTTGGAATCTCATTTTCCACCTCTTTACTTTTAGTCTATGTGTTTTTATGGGTAAGGTGAGCTTCTTGTAGGCAACATATAGTTGGATCATGTTTTTTAAATCCTTTTTGCCAAACTCTACCTTTTAAGTGGCACATTTAATCCATTTATATTAAAGGTTAATATCAACATAGGAGGCTTTGTTCCTATCATATTGCTGATAGTTTTCAAGTTGTTTTTATAAAATCTTTGTTTCTTTTTTTTCCCTTGTCTGTCTTTGTGGTTCAATGAAATTCTGTTGTGTTGCCATTTGATTCTTTTCTTTTCCTCCTTTGTGTGACTGTTTTATATGAACTGTGAATTTTCTAGATTTTCTAGTTGGTGAGTGTACAGCTACTCATAATAGTCTCTAATGATCTTTTGTATTTCTGTGGTTTCAGTTGTAATGCCTCCTTTTTCATTTCTGATTGTGTTTATTTGGATCTTCTCTGTTCTTTGTTAGTCTAGCTAGTGGTTTATCATTTTTATTTACCTTTTCAAAGAACCACTTTTCATTTCAACAATCCTTTGTATTTTTAAATCTCTATTTCATTTAGTTCTGTGTGTCTATTATATTTCTGTGTGTTTTCATAATGGTGAAAATTCACCTTTCATTTCCGTGTTTAAGACCCCTTTGAGCATTTCCTGTTCAGCTGATCTAGTGGTGACAAATTCCCTCAGTGTTTGCTTGTCTGGGAAGGAGTTTATTTCTCCTTGATTTATGAAGTAAGCTTCTGGCAGGACACAAAACTCTTGGCTGACAGGTTCTGCTTAAGTTTAATGTTTTTCTGTGGCTGCTAATTGTTCAGATGTTTTCATTACAAAGTAATTTTAATGCCACTTTGGTGGGCTGTTAATCCCTTTGGGGGCCTCATACAAGCGACAGCCAGCACAAAGGATCAATTTAGGTCTTGTCCTGGGTGTTACCTAGAGGGGCAGCAAAACCTCAGTAGAGTAAGCCATAAATAATCCGAAGTTTCTAAGGGCCGAAGAAGAAGGAAATGGCCATCCAAAATAGAGCTGTACTTGCCCCAACTAGGGAAATTAGTAATGAGAGATACCCAGTGATGAGGGTTGGGTCTTTGAAGAACAGTCTATTAACATGGCCACCAGAGAGCTCTAAACATCTGCCAAGTTTCTAGAGCCCCCTGTTAGCTCAACATAACGGTACCAGCCAGGTAAGCATTCCTTGTACCCCACACCTCTTCTCCCTTCCTCAATTTATGCTTGCAGGGTCAGAAAACACACTTGACAAACTGCAGAAGAAAAGGTAAAAGCTGTTCATGCATGGTGGCTCATGCCTGTGATCCCAGTACTTTGGGAGGCCAAGGTAGGCGGATCACGAGGTCAAGAGATCGAGACCATCCTGGCCAACATGGTGAAACCCTGTCTCCACTAAAAATACAAAATATTAGCTGGGCATGGTGGCAGGCACCTGTAATCCCAGCTATTGGGAGGCTAAGGCAGGAGAATCACTTGAACCTGGGAGGTGGGGGTTGCAGTGAGCCGAGATTGTGCCATTGCACTCCAGCCTGGCCAAAAAGAGTGAAACTCTGTCTCAAAAAGGAAAAAAAAAAAAAAAAAAAAAAAAGTAAAAGCATTAGATGGAATCATATGCAAACAGCTTACCTCATACCTTCCTCACTACAGGCTTCTCATCTGAGCTCGGGAGAGGAGGAGCCTCCTGGATTTGATTGTGTTATGATTACCCAAGATTGGACATTTTAATTACTAATTGCAAGACTTTTTTATTACACATGAATAAATGGCATAGTCATATTGCTCTAAATTTAATCGAGGGTGGGACAAAGACTAATTCCACAGACTACATTTAAAGCAGTAGTGGGAGTTAAAAGTAAAATTGTATTATAATTAGACCCTCCAAGTCCTGCCTGTTCAACTTAAGGTTACCCACACTACTGAGGTGAGATAGAAAAGTAGTTGGTGAATTTCAATTGGAAAAGTGTAGCCATGTGAAGGAAACTAGGAGTCTCATCTCTGTCCTGAAGTTAACCTGCCCAATGTCTCAAACCTCAAGAACTGTTCTCAGGGAAGTATTAGAATGCAAATAAAACCACCATTCTACTTTTGACTAGAAATCCTCTGGTGGTTGCCTAAGATGGGGAGGTATTATTTAATGGGTATAAGAGTTTCAGTTGGGGAAGATGAAAAAGTTCTGGAGATGAATGGTGATGTCACAACAATGTGAATGTTCTTAATGCCACTAAATTGCACACTAAAAAATGTTAAAATGGCAAATCTTATGTATTGTATATTTCACCACAATAAAAAAAATAGCATAAGGATGATTTTTTATCCACTGGGAAAATAAAATAAAATAATCATTATTACTTCTAAAACCAAAATAAAACCCTGATGGATGCTTTGCCAGTTAAAGCATCTTCAGAAAGATGACAAGAAGTTAGACACTATATCCAGAGGAACAATTTGGCTTAGGCAGAAAAGGGAGATTTGTAGGCTCACCCAACTGAACTGCAGGAAGGGTGGGTATGAGCTGGACCTCAGGAATGACCACAGCTGGGACTGGAACACCTCCCACCCTTTCTCTGTCTCTTGTTTCTACTTCTTTCAGTGTACCAGCCACTTTCTCCCACCACAGACTGGCTTCTTCTGCACAGCCTGTGGGACATGGCCACCAAACAGCTCAGACTCATACCTCACAGTTTTGCCACCTGAGCAAACCCAAGATCTTCCATCTGGTTAAAGGTCAGAAGTATCAAGACTGAACTTGGGGAACATGCCTACCTGTAGCCAATCACTGAGTTAGGGAAGCAGATCAGTCAGAAACTGAGAGATCCCATTAAATCACACTGTGGAAAGCAATATTTCTGAGAACAGAGTGCTACCCCACTCTAGGCAGACAAAACGGTAGCCACCATCCATTTGCACAGTCCTTCCCTCCTCTGGAACAGATCCCAAACAGTGCTGGGAAGACCTCAGCAGCACAGTTGAACCGCCTATGTGCTCCTTCCGCCCTCATCACTTGGGCATCCTGGATCACTGGATTTCTCAGCTAATGCTGGGTTGGCAGAAATGATGGGGAGGGGAGCAGTAGAATCCTGCCCTAAGTTGCAGCCAGTCATCTGAGGCTATTTTTTCCTTGTCAATGCTATATCCCCAGAGGGTTGGACTTTTCTCTATTCTGTCATACTTTATTCAGACAATTTCTAGAACAATGTTGGCCAGTAGAGATGATTCCCATCATCTTATCTCTATATCTAGCTCCAAAGATTCCCCGCCCCCAACCTTGTGAATCTCTGACTCAGTGTTATTAGTCTTAAAAACCCAGGTCCTGAACCAGACTATGCTGTGCTCTTCTTTGGAGCGAATCTTGGATTATCAAATAATCAAATAATGGCTAAAATCAGCCCTTATTTCCCCATGTCCCTGCTAAGCGTCAGCTCTGTCTTCATCCCCTCCCAGGCTTGGCCCCCCTTCTGCTGAGATGCACCCTAGCCTGTTGCCCATAAAGGAATGTGAGAAAAGAATCTACACTTCTGAAGATAGTGTGCTCCACCCTTCAAAGCTTTAGGAAGATAAATTTAGACATAAAACCGGAAGTATTTCTCTGTGTGACTGACAGTGATCTAAGAGAAGTTATTGCCTCAAGATATTTTGAAGCTGTAGTGTGGGGAAGCAGTTCTCAAAGCCCAGGATGGATCAGGATCACCTGGAGGGCTTATTAAGCTACATATTGTTGGGTCCACCCCAGAGTTTCCATTCAGTCGATCAGGGGATCAGAGGTGGGGCCTAAGAATTTGCATTTTTTAACTCTTTTTTTTTTTTTTTTTTTTTTGAGATGAAGTCTCGCTCTGTCGCCCAGGCCGGAGTGCAGTGGCAAGATCTCGGCTCACTGCAAGCTCTGCCTCCTGGGTTCAAGCAATTCTCCTGGCTCAGCCTCCCGAGTAGCTGGGATTACAGGTGCGTGCCGCCATATCTGGCTAATTTTTATATTTTTGGTAGAGACGGGGTTTTGTCATGTTGGCCAGGCTGGTCTCAAACTCCTGACCTCAAGTGATCTGCCCGCCTCGGCCTCCCAAAGTGCTGGGATTACAGTTGTGAGCCACCACGCCCAGCCAGAATTTGCATTTTTAAAAAGGTCCCTGATGATGCTGATGCAGGACCACACTTTGAGAACCACTATGGTAGAGGTTTAGGAAGAGACAGAGAAAAATCTCTCTAGGCTACAAGACTGTCTGATGCTGAAGGTCTTGGCCTAGATCAGCTAAGGTGCTCTTTAGGGCTGACATTCTGTGATTGTTAAACAGGTGACTAAATATGTATCTGTGTCAAGCTACTCTTATTATCATTAAACAATTCTTGACTGCTTACTTTATTAAAATATAAGAATTCCCAGCAGCTTCAGACCTCTGATCTATATATAACAGAACTTCATTAAATATCACTCACTAAGTAACTTAGTGAAAAGCTTGAACTATAGAATAGTCTAATTGCCCTTTCAAATAGGCATTTAACAATAATTTCAACTAGCCTCCTACAAAAATGCTTCACAGCAAAGCTTTCACTGATGTTTTTGCAAAATGAATTTAATTACTAATTGTAAGGATTAGCATATAGCTGATATGTAAATGTCTTAGATATGATTTAAACTGTTGAGTCAACTGAACATGTACCTTCCTCTCCCACTTCCTCCAACAAATAAATCTTACTTGTATTTTAATTTAATACTGTGTCCATTCTTCTGAAATAGCTGTTTATTCTCAACATCTAATTTTAGACATATAACTAATATGTTACCATTTTCAACTGCCAGTTATTTAAATGCTGCCCCCTCCCTGACACAAATAAATCTTATTTACATATTATTTGCTTCATAAGTATTCCATCATCCTCCAGTCACTGTGATCATTGTCCCCAGCTAGTCTTTGATCTGTGATAATTGTCCACAGTTAGTCTTTGATCATATGTTCTCCCGTCTGGAGGAACTAATGTCCTTCCAACTCTGCCCAGCCTTCAGGGTACAATTTCGGTCCCTACTTTTCTCTTAGGCTTTCTTCAGCCACTGTAACTTTTTAAAGTTTCTCCCTTATCCAAAATCCCTTGCCACTTAGAACCTCAGGAGTAAAGGAACCTCAGAGAACATGTAGGCCACACTGCCCTCTGATTAAATGTGTGTACAGTGTACCACACCCAGGAACTCCCACACTCCGAATGAACAGCCTAGTGATCAGGAGCTTTCAAGCAATTCTTGGCACCTAACACTTTGTGAAGAGTCTGCTAAACTCCCTCTATCACAAATCCCAGAAGACTGAAAACAGGTTATCCTTGGAGGCGTGTAATACAGTATTTAACCACCTTTCTACCCGAGTGTGCATACTTGCAAAGGGTAATGTTGATATTAACCAGGAATGATCATGGCTGTCATATTTAAGCTAATAATAATAAAGTACACAATGTATTATGTAGAAAGAATCATGCCTTCATAATCAGTCTTCACAAAGATTCCTTTAACTCTCTGTTATTCCTAATCCTAGAAAATTATTTCTCTTTGCTTTTTGCTCATCCATAGGTCCTTTGACAAACGTCTCTGGAAAACTACTGAACTACATACATCAACAGTACAGAAGTCCTAATGTCCAAAACCTTGCTTGTCACTTTTTTGTGTATATAATTTATCTCCTCAACTAGATCATATTAGGCTTCTAGAAAACATGAGTTCTGTTTACATTTTGTGCCCTTTGACAGCTGTATCTGAATGGAGTTAGGATCTGGAAGCCCAAGTCTCCTTGTCAATGTCTGCTTGGTTCCCAAGGACATATGCAAATGAAAGCGGGGCATGGTACACAGAAGACATTGCTGGAAAGTGTGCTCTTTTTACTATCGGATGAGTCATCCACTGAAATCTTTATAATAGACTTCTACCTTGATGGAATGGGTTGGACTAACGAGGAACCACCGTTACTCCAAGGCCCAGAGCAGAGCTGGCTTCATCAACTGTCTCCACACTTCCTGTCTTCTAGGTGCCACCCTGATCCCTCATTGCCTTTCAGCTGCATGTCTAAATCCCCACCCCACCCCTCATCTAGTTGGCTTTGATTCCAAGGACCTAGGGCTGGAGTAGGACTTTCACAAATAAGACGGCAGGAATGTAATGCAACCTAATAAGCAGACTAAGAAAGCATCTATACAGAAGAACAGACATACAAATACCTACGCAGATAAGAGTGACAAAAGACAAAAAAAAAAAAAAAAAAAAAAAGAGAGAGAGAAAGCTGAAGCCGGTCAGAATTCATCAGGGGATGGTATATGTCGTCTACCACCTCAGTGGTCCTTTAAAGGTAAACGGGCTTATTTTTCATGCACCAGCCTATGGTCCCTTCACTGGGACACTCTCAACAGCCCCAGCTTTTTTTTTTTTTT
>NW_012100765.1:1156754-1167313 GCF_000951045.1 Mandrillus leucophaeus | reverse complement strand
TGTTAGCCAGGATGGTCTCGATCTCCTGACCTCGTGATCCGCCCACCTCGGCCTCCCAAAGTGCAGGGATTACAGGCGTGAGCCACCGCGCCCGGCCAGCCCCAGCTTTTTATAACTCTGGCTGGAAAGGTCAGCTCTGAACTGTTTCTGGGCAGGGAGAGGGGTTCAAATGGGGTTTGGGGATGGAGTAGGGGAGCAGGGGAGCAGTGCTTATGTTAGAAATCGGTAGGAAGGCCAGGCGCAGTGGCTCACACCTGTAATCCCAGCACTTTGAGAGGCTGAGGTGGCTGGATCAACTGAGGTCAGGAGTTTGAGACCAGCCTGACCAATATAGTGAAACCCCATCTCTACTAAAAATACAAAAATTAGCTGGGTGTGGTGGCATGTGCCTATAGTCCCAGCAGCTGGGCAGGAGAATTGCTTGAACCCAAGAGGTGGAGGTTGTTGTGAGGCAAGATCGTGCCTCTGCACTCCAGCCTGGGTGACAGAGGAAAACTCCAGTTTCAGGGAAAAAAAAAAAAAAAAGCAGCAGCAGCTGGTAGGAGCTGGAGGCCTGGAAGAATAAAGAGCCTTTCTCCCTTAGGACTGAGCCTAATAGATGGATCTTTTCTCCCTTTCTCCTGGGCCCTCTACTGGTCTTTGCTTCTCCCATTTTTCACATTCTGACTGTATATACATACATGGCAATATATAGAAAATTTGGCCCCTTGACTGTTACCGGCAGCACCCTCCAGCCCCATGACTCTGATTTCTTCAATGACGTATGTTAAGTACTTTCTCCAAAGGTGAAATGATCCTGGGCTTTCTCAAGAGCAATGATTCTGAGCCTTACCCACATTTTAGAATCAGCTGAGGAATCACAAAGAATCTCAATGACCAGGCAGCACCCCCAAGCCAATTAAGTAAGAATCTTGGGCATAAGACCCAGACATGAGTGTATTTTTTTAATTGTTTATTTTTATGGGTACCTAGCAGGTATCTATATTTATGGGACACAGGAGCTATTTGGATACAGGCAGACAATATATAATAATCACATCGGGGGAAATGGGGTGTCCATCACCTCATGCATTTCTCATGTCTTTGTATTACAAACATTCCAATTATGCTTTTAGTTATTTTTAAGTGTACAATGAATTATTTTTTTACTTTAGCCACAGATCTCGGTACATTTTTAAACTCCCGAAATGATTTTAATATGCAGTCAAGGCTGAGCCAGCTGCCCTGGAGATTGTCCATCCCTTTTCAGGCCTGGCTGCACGTCAGACTCATCTCAGGAACTTTTAAAACCACTGTTGCCTGTGCCCCACCCAGACCAATTAAAATCACTGTCTCTGGGGGCTGCAGCCAAGATATCAGTATGATTCTTTTTGTGTGTGTGGTAAACTATACATAACACAAAATTTACCTTTGAACTATTTTTGAGTGTGCAAATCAGTGGCCTTAAGTCCGTTCACAGTGTGCACAGCCATTCCCAGAATTGCTTCATCGTCTCAAACAGAAACTCTGTACACATTAAACAATACCTCCCCATTCCCTTCTCCTGCTAGCCCCTGGCAATCACTTTTCTACTTCCTGTCTCTATGAATTTGACCATGCGAAGTATCTCCTATAAGCAAAGTTGTACAATATTTGTCCTTTTGTGTCTTATTTCACTTAGCACAATACTTTCTTTCTTTTTTTTTTTTTTTTGAGACGGAGTCTGGCTCTGTTGCCCAGGCTGGAGTGCAGTGGCCGGATCTCAGCTCACTGCAAGCCCCGCCTCCCGGGTTCACACCATTCTCCTGCCTCAGCCTCCCGAGTATGACGCCCGCCACCTCGCCCGGCTAATTTTTTTTTTTTGTATTTTAGTAGAGACGGGGTTTCACCGTGTTAGCCAGGATGGTCTCGATCTCCTGACCTTGTGATCCGCCCGTCTCGGCCTCCCAAAGTGCTGGGATTACAGGCTTGAGCCACCGCGCCCGGCCTAGCACAATACTTTCTAGGTTTATCCATGCTGAGCATGTGGCAGAATATCATTCCTTTTTTATGAGCCAGACATAGTGGCTCATGCCTTGGGAGGGATCATACGCCATTGGGAGACCGACGTGGGAGGATGGTTTGGGCACAGGAGGGGTTCAAGACTAGCCTGGGCAACAAAGGGAGACCCTATCTCCAAAAATAAAAAAGAGGCCGGGTGCGGTGGTTCACGCCTGTAATCCCAGCACTTTGGAAGGCAGAGGTGGGCTGATCACTTGAGGCCACGAGTTTGAGACCAGCCTGGCCAACATGGCGAAACCCCATCTCTACTAAAAAATACAAAAATCATCTGGGTGTGGCGGTGCACGTCTGTAATTCCAGCTACTCCAGAGGCTGAGGCACGAGAATTGCTTGAACCCGGGAGGCAGAGGGTGCAGTCAGTCGAGGTGGCGCCACTGTACTCCAGCCTGGGAGACAGAATGAGACCCTGTCTCAAAACAAAAACAAAACAAAAAATAAAAACAACAAACAGACACTTATTTTTTAAAAAAGAAAAAAGAATGTCATTTTTTATGGCTGAATATCATTCCATTGTATGGATATACTAAGTTTTTTAAAAGAATTTTCAATTCTTTGGGGTACGTACCTAGCAGTGGCATTGTTGGATCAAATGGTAATTCTATGTTTAGCTTTTTGAGGAATTCTTTTTCCCTCATGTAACTCTTAGGTGCAGGCAAGGCAGAGGAAGGAGCACTAATATGGCCAACATTCCTCTTAAAACCTAAGAGTGGCCAGGTGTGGTGGCTCATGCCTGTAATCCCAGCACTTCAGGAGGCCAAGGCGGGGAATCACAAGGTCAAGGAACTCAGACCATCCTGGTCAACCAACATGGTGAAACCCCGTCTCTACTAAAAATTAGCTGGGCGTAGTGGCGCACGCCTGTAGTCCCAGCTACTCTCAGGAGGCTGAGGCAGGAGAATTGCTTGAACCCGGGAGGCGGAGGTTGCAGTGCACTGAGATTATGCCACTGCACTCCAGCCCGGGCAACAGAGCAAGACTCTGTCTCACAAAAAAAAAAAAACCTAAGAGTATACTGATTGGTAGTTGGTAAATATTATTGAATGAATTTCTTCATAAATTATACGATAGTCCAATGCATTTGTTATTATCCCACATTCAAAAAACTATTCCGTGGATTAATGTAGTTATTAACCTGTTGAAAATCCCATTTTCCATTTGAAATAAAATCCCAATTGAAGTTTCCACCCATAGTTGAAATGTGTCCCCTGTGATAATTTAAGTATCAGAGTTTCTTAATGATTTGCTTTGTAGATAATAAATTAAGCCTGATTCAACACTTTTCCTATCACAATGCCATTTTTGTAATAATGCCTGGTGTCATTCCTGTTGTAATACTAATGCTCAGATAGCTTCTCTTGAAAAGAAAGGAGAAGCTGTCTATATCCATAGGAACAAGCACATATAAATGTCTTCCATCTCATAAAGCATTGCCAAACTATCCTTTTCTATCAGGCCCCAACATTTCTACTTGAAAATTAACTGCAAGGATGCTTTCCTACATGATAATATACCCTTCCTACCCAAGCGGTGTCTGCTCTAAGATGTCAACCACCTTTTGCAATGCACGATTGCCCTTTCTGCAAATTGGACAGTTTCTTCAGAATCTACAACTTCTGTTTCAATGTAGGAGTCAGGTGGGATGCTCTAGGCTGAGACAGGGATGGGTACAGAGAGAGAGAAATACATGCAGTCTCCCTGTACAGGTTCTTCAATCCCACACCTCAGTGTATACAAATCTGTAAAAACGTATACATGGATAAACATGTATCAAATACAGAAATCCCAAAGTGAACTTTGGGAGGAAAAAAAAAGAAAAAGTTGCCAACCAGTCTGAGCAATAGTGAAAACTGCTGTTGTCTCAAATAATTGATCAACCTCTTACCTTTTTCTTGTTGCTTTACCATTTTTAAAAAATGTGTCTGAAGTTCTACAACCATTCCTGGATGTAAAGGAATGATAGTGGTTTGGGGCATCAGCTGGGGTAGGTCAGGGGGACAGGAAGAGCAGAGGGGAGTCAGTGCCGCCTGGAGAGTTGATTGAGCTGAGAGGAGAAGTGGCAGCACCTGTGAGTTTTGAGCTCTACTAGGTACATTCTAAGATAGCACCTTCTATAGGAAAATCCATAGAACACTAGTTCTGGGACACACTTAGCAAAAACAGGCCCAGTAAGTAAAGAAGTTTGGAGACACTCTATATACTGGTGAAGCCACAACATGTTGCAGTTTCTTAAAGGCTCTGAGACATACAGAAAAGAAACCTGAAAAACTTTAACACAGGGTTTACCAAATTAGTTTTGCCATGGAGCTCTTTTTGTAAGTAATGCATTAATAATGTGTTCCAAGGAACTAGGGTACCCTAGAACGTAACTTCGGGAATTTTGCTCTAGAGCAACTGGATACTCTTGCAACCATTGTTTTTATATCCCTGGACCTTCAAACCCTATTATTATTATTTTGAGACAGAGTTTTGCCCTTGTCACGCAGGCTGGAGTGTAATGGCACAATCTGGGTGACTGCAACCTCCGCCTCCCAGGTTCGAGCAATTCTCCTGCCTCAGCCTCCCAAGTAGCTGGGATTACAAGCATGTACCACCACGCCTGGCTAATTTTTTGTATTTTTAGTAGAGATGGGGCTTCACCATGTTGGCCAGGCTGGTCTCAAACTCCTGGCCTCAAGTTATTCGTCCACCTCGGACTCCCAAATTGCTGGGATTACAGGCATGAGCCACCACACCTGGCCCTTCAAACCCTATTCATTCCTCCTAGCATTCTAAGCCCTTATTCAACCACAGCTTCTCACAACTCTCCTTTCCTGTTATTAGCCACTTTTCTTTCCAAGACAATGTGTCTCCCATCCCCTTGAATGCCACCTATTAAAATCCACCTCCTGCACCTTTGCCCCTTCTCATTTCCTCCACTTGAGGAATCCCTTCCTTCAAGATCCAGCCCTAAACTCTGACTATAGGAAGACTTTTCTGAAGAAGTCCACTTACATGAAACGTTCAGTTATTTAAATTATCCTTTATTTAATGCTAGTGTATCACAGAGAACCTGCTGATGATACAGTTACATGAATCTTCTCTTGGGAATAATTTGTCATCTCTACCTTTCACACTTACTCATTTAACAACAAGGCTAAATCTAATACCATTGCCCTCTCTACTGCACATTTACTATATTCCATATACCAGAAATGTTTGTTTCATTTCCTTCTGACTAAACCAAGTAGAATGTAGAATAACACATTTGAAAGTTGGCTGAGGCAGGTGGATCACCTGAGGTCAGGAGTTCAAGACCAGCCTGACCAACATGGTGAAACCCTGTCTCTACTAAAAATACAAAAATTAGCTGGGCGTGGTGGCACGCGCCTGTAATCCCAGCTACTCATGAGGCTGAGGCAGGAGAATTGCTTGAACCCGGGAGGCAGAGATTGCAGTGAGCTGAGATCGCGCCATTGCACTCCAGCCTGGGCAACAAGAGTAAAACTCTGTCTCAAAAAAAAAAAAAAAAAAAAAGTTTAAACATCCTTTAAAGTATAGTGATTCATGCAACTGGACACGACCACAGACTAGTAAAAAATAATCCCAAATATGTGTTCAGTTTGCCCCTCCTTTCCATGCCCAGTGTTGTGGCTCTTGGTGGAGGCCTTTGTTTCCCATCTACATTATTAGAATACTTCTTGGACTTCCACTCTTTCCCCTCCCCACACTGCTGCCCAAGAGATGTTTCAAAAACCCAAAAGTGAAATCACTATCCTGCTGGAAATATTTCAATTACTCTCCACCACTTAAAGCAGTGTTTCTCGAACTATAAACATTTAGCAGCTTTAGGGGTTTTGACATATCCACATACCACCTGTACTCTTGGGCATTTAATATACTTCCTTAAACAAAATCAAATTTTTACAAGTAAATTTGATATAGTCCTAATCAATACTATTAGTTGAAATAGCAATTTTGATTGGCAGCTATTTTTCTTTTCTGTATTAATGTACAACTACTAAGAGAAAAATGTTCATCCATGTATAACTTAAAAGCATCTTGTATAACACCAGTGGGGCATAGATGGCTCTGTGGTAGGTACATTTATACAGAATAAAATCTCAGGATTTTGGCATGACATAATCCAGTCTTCACAGCCTTTTATATTTTGGTCTCTGTCCTTTTTCTATCAGTATCCCCAGTTCTCCTGGAGCAACTGCAGTTCTCCAACCTTGCTGTGATATTTTCCGGCTCTGTGCTTTTATAGTATTTTTTTTTTTTTTTTTTTTTTTTGAGACAGAGTCTCGCTCTGTTGCCCAGACTGGAGTGCAGTGGCACAACCTCAGCTCACTGCAACCTCCATCTCCCGGGTTCAAGCAATTCTCTGCCTCGGTCTCCTGAGTAGTTGGGATTACAGCCGCCTGCCACTATGCCCGGCTAATTTTTGTACTTTTAGTAGAGACAGTGTTTCACCATCTTGGCCAGGCTGGTCTTGATCTCCTAACCTCGTGATCCACCCTCCTCGGCCTCCCAAAGTGCTGGTATTACAGGTGTGAGCCACTGCGGCTGACCTACAGTATGGTATTCTTTCTACCCTGTTTCCCAAGCCATCCCTCTCATCTTTCCACATGGACCAAATGGCTCTCCCCTGGATTTGTATACTTCTTTGCTATCAAAAGAGCACTCACTCCTACCATTCCTTGTCTTAAGCAGATACTGGGTTTGGTCAACGTTGTATTCTGCAAACTCTAAGGGAAAACTGGTGAAGACTGAACTGTGGTGTGGGAATCCCGCCTAGTTCATCTGCCTGGGTTGTCTTCGTCTTTGTCTCGTGACTAGGCTATTTTACAACTCTGAGGTCAAAGCGAACTTGCAGAAAACTGATAGTGATGCAAGTGAATCTTGTTTACAATTAAATAAATTCTGTCAGGTGGAGGTTCAATTGCATTCCCTCCTCCACTGTGGAAGAAGCGAGTTTTGCATCTAGGAAGCAACTTCATTTCAATAGGCTGACATATTTATCTGGTCTTTGGGTTCTCCTCTGAAGTAATTGTAACACCTTTCTGATTCCCTTGTTAGTTAATGAGTTAAAATCTCTGATATGTATTCATTGCATATTTGTTGCATCATGATTTAAACTTTCTTTAGAAACTACTCTTAAGGCCGGGCACGGTGGCTCATGCCTGTAATCCCAGCGCTTTGGTAGGGCCGACGTGGGTGAATCACCTGAGGTCAGGAGTTCAAGAGCAGCCTGGGCAACATGGTGAAACCTCATCTCTACTAAAAATACAAAATATTAGCTGGGCATGGTGGTGTGCACCTGTAATCTCAGCTACTCAGGAGGCTGAGGCAGGGGTATCACTTGAACCTGGGAGGCGGAGGGTTTCAGTGAGCCGAGATCGCGCCATTGCACTCCAGCCTGGGCAACAAGAGCATAACTCCATCTCAAAATAAATAAATTAATCAAATGAAAACTATTCTTTAACAGTTTGTATTTGATTCAGAGTCTGGTGCCCCATGAGTATGTGTTCATGATGGAATGATTGAGTGAATGAACAAATTTAGACGAGTAGGTGTAGACTTCCCATGGTCAGAATCAAATACTTAGGTCTGCATGATTCATCATGAAGGAAGGGTGTGGAATACTAGTATGACGCTTAGCTACTATTACAAAGTTGAAATCGACATGAGAAAATTTCCCTAATCCTTTGGAAGATGGTGGCAAGAATGGGCTGCAAGGGATATGCTGAGCCTGTGTCTGTGGGTCACCTGAGTGGCCTCTACAAAGACTGAGTCAGAGAGGTCACAAAGCGGGCTGAGCATGGAATAAGGGATGGGAGACAATGAATGACTTTTTTTTTTTTTTTAGACAGTCTCGCCCTGTCGCCCACGCTGGACTACAGTGGCACGATCTCAGCTCACTGCAACCTCTGCCTCCCGGGTTCAAGCAATTCTCCTGCCTCAGCCTCCCAAGTAGCTGGGATTACAGGCGCGCGCGACCACACCCAGCTAATTTTTTTGTGTTTATAGTAGAGACGGGATTTCACCATGTTGGCCACGCTGGTCCCGAACTCCTGACCTCGTTGTCCGCCCGCCTCGGCCTCCCAAAGTGTTGGGATTACAGGCGTGAGCCACCGTGCCTGGCCATGAATGCCATTTAAGCCACATAACTCCTGCTTCCTTTCCCTCCATTGTATACAGATTCAAGGACCAGCAGGTTTTCTCCTGCACTAAGTCTTTTAAACTCTGTCCAACTGTGAAATAATATATCATTCTGGCATTTTTTTTTTTTTACTTGGAGTACCATCTATAGTTAAATTGTATAAAGGAAAAAAATCCTATGAGTCAGTTTCCAGATTTATGAGTGCTTTGAAGATTACATCAGTGGAGTTCCATATATTGAAACCACAAGCTTCCTGCCAATTGTCTGGATTTACAAAGATCTATTTCACTTTGAACTAATGAGGAAGAACTCCCAAGGCTATTATCTATAGACATGCATGAACTTTTAAGGGACATTTAAAAGCCAGATCTTTAGCCCCAATTTTTTTCCTATCTTCATATAAACGTAATGATTAATATAGAAAAGGAAGCTGAATTACTTACGTTGTTCCCAAAATTGATGTAGCAACTTTAAGAGTACTAATATACAATGCACATACTTCTCCCTGACACTATGTAATACTGTTAGGTACTATTATTTTCCACTTTTTACAGGTGTGGAAACTGAAGCTCAGAGAGGTTAAGCAGCTCACCTAACGTCCACCACTATTACTAGTAAGGGGCAGCAGCATCAAGTCCCCAACTCAGGACTAACTTTAAAGGTCACTACTACACCATTATGCCCGTAAGAGAACCACAGGAGTAAAATTATGTCATAGAAATATTAACATTTGGTTGAGGGAAGAAAAAGACCAGTCAAAAAATGTAATGTCAGTTTGGGTAGAGGATGGAGGGTGGTGGGTAGAGTGACTGGATAGGTTATAAAATTGCTAGGTGGAAAAAAAGGTTGGGAGTAGGGTAAAACGAGTGAGGCAGTCACTTGGGAAGCAGGGGGAGGAGGGTACAACTCGAGGTCAAAACAGTGCCCAGCTTAGCTATATTGGATAAGAGTAAATAACACTGGCACCCATTTAACTCATATGCACACATGAGAGGTTGCATAAGCAACACTTTGTCCACGGCAGACTTTTCTAAGTCTAAATTTAGAAGACCTTTGTTGAATTTAAATTAAAAGGCAGGATTCCAGTAAAGACTAGATTTGATTTGCATAATTGGCAGATGCAGGTAATAGATCCTCAGAAAATATTTGTTCAATGATTGAGGACAAAACGGGAAGGCACCTGAAGTGGTTGGGAAAGGCTTGCCAAGTCAAACTGAGTATGTATGTGTAAGGGTAATAGCGTTTATTATCTACGATGTGCCAGTTACCGAGTTAAGTGCTTCACATAGGCAACAACTCTATATAAACTATTTTCAGTCCTGTGTTAATAGATTCGGCAGAGAAATTAAGTAACTCATTCAAGCTTCTAACCCTTGAATCCAGCAGATCTTTCCGGGTCCAAAAGTCATGCTCTTAGCCATCGCACTGCAGTCTGAATTCTGAACTTACGCTAGAGTGAAGTTTAAGGACTGCTTCTGCTAGAAAGAGGTGGAGACTGTATGGCGCACCTACCTCGCCAACATGTATAAGAATATAGGTATCCAAATTATTGATCAGAAAATCCTGCTGCCTTGGGTGATGAAAAGCTAATGGCAACAGAAATTGGGCCAGGAAGCCTTGTGTAGGGAACTATCTGGTCACATTTCGTAAGTTACTTCCTTTTTTGTCCCAAACGAAGCCATAGTTTTCAAAGGGATAATGGCCTTGGATGTTGCTAAGAGTGGCAGAGAGAGCTCAGGTGTCATCCATTCCGGATCATTCCAGGGAAGGGCATCCTCTACAGGGTTGTCTGCTTTGACGAGGAAGATTGCGGGCGGCAGTCTGACCCGGGAAAACCAGATGATTCCTGCTAAATACAATCATTTCCCAGATCTGATTAGCCTTAAATATGCCACAGCTCAGTTTGCAAAGTAGTAATTTTTTAAAAGTCTAGTCAAAAATTTTGGCCAATTCCACCTCAAGTATCCGGATCTCTAGCACTACTTCCCTCTAGCAATGCCATACATATCTAACCCTAAAACGAGGAAGCGTCCGCTGAGGTTGCCCATTGCAGGATTCTGGTGTGTCGCTGGGCACATGGAAGTTCCTGAGTCAGGGGAGAGCGCCCACCGGAGACTGCGGGCGGGAGCCGGCGACGGAGAACCGCATGCCCCGCTCTCTGGCGTGAGTACGCAGGCCTCCTCCCACGGTCTCGGGAAGCCCAGACGCCGCAGGCTTCCTCGCCGTAGAGGAGCTGCCGGGGCGTAGTTCCTCCACCGCTTCCTCCTCCAGCTGCACCCAACCCGTCCTTTCCTGCTCTGTAGGGCCTCCCCACCTCCCGGGTTTGAAGCGCGCGCCACTGCCAGCCCGGGACCGCAGGGGTGGGCAAGGGAGGCGC
>NW_012100765.1:1135898-1156095 GCF_000951045.1 Mandrillus leucophaeus | reverse complement strand
GTGAGCGGAGGTGGGGAGGACTTCGGTCATTGAGACGGAGCGGAACCCAGCAGCGCCCCGGAACGCCTGGGATTTGAGAGCGGAGCCCGGGGCTCCGGAGGGAGGAGGCAAAAGTGGCCCAGCGGCTGCCTAGCTCCCTGTTCCCACCCCCGCCCCTGGGTGAGAGGGAGAAGTCGAGGTTGACCCCGGAGGATAGTGAGAGAAGGAAAGCTGTCGGGAGACCCCTGGGATGGGGCAGTCATCCAGAGGACTTAAAATGCAAAAGAAAGGGATGTGGACACTGCCCTGGGAGACCTAAGGAAGGCTGGGAAGAAGCACAGGCAAGGTGATGAATGCAGAGCGTGGGGTGCAGGAGTTAATGAACATTTTGCAGGGTATTGGAAAAGACTGACGCCGAACTCATCATCTTCCTCCATCAAACCAGGTTACCACGTTCCCTTCTTGACTTCACCATGAACATGAAACTCGAATTAAAACTATTTTCCTTATTAGGTTTGGAATGGCTGTATTAGGGTTCCTGAAGTTTTGGTCTCGAGACTCCTTTACCCTCTTAAGAATTATTAAGGACCCCAGAGAGCTCTTATGTGGGTTAGAGATAATACATACATGTAATATATACTGATATTTACCGCCATTGAAATTAAAGCTAAGACATTTTAAAAATATTATTTAAAAAGAATAACCCATTACATGGTAGCAGAAATAGCACTTTCGTGGAAAAACAAATTTTCCAAAACAAAAAAGTCAATTAGAGAAGTGGCATTGGTTTTCGTTTTGAAGATCTCTTTAATGTCTTGGCTTAATCACAGAGCTGGATTCGTTTATGTGCTTCTGCATTCAGTCTTTTGCACTATTACAGGTCACAGGACACTGGAAACTGCAGTGTCCATTCCTGAAAGAATGAATGAAAAAGCTAAATAAAATCTTAATATTATTATGAAACATCTTTTTGACCTTGTGGACCGCGCGAAAGGGTCTCAGGAACTACACTAGGGGTTCCCAGACCCCACTTATAACCATTACTTTATACCATTGTTGTAATTTTGGCCTGCCTTTGAACCCCTTAGCAGTTTTTGAAACTTCTCAAATGACTATGATTTGTCTTATAGTATGATTATTTGTACACATCTGTATAAATGCCTTAAGAACAGAAACCGTCTCTTAATATTCTGTTATGTGTAGAAGTTAGTAAATACTTGATGAAAGGGAAGTCATTTATTCAAAATGGTATTAAGTGCTTACTATTTGCTAGAAATTTTAGAAGATAAAAAACTAACAAATATTAAATTCCTAATCATAAGGGGTTATCCAGTAATGGATTGTTATTTGGGGACCTTTACAATGACATTAAATGCTGTGTTGGATATGAATGATAGTGGATTTTTGTCATTTATTGAGGACATGGTATGTACCATAAAATGTACTAAATATTTACATGCTGCTGCTGCTGTTTCACTCTTCTTTGTTCTTCTTATTTTTGCATTATCTTTTTTTTCCCCCCCAAGATGGAGTCTTGCTCTGTCGCCCAGGCTGGAGTGCAATGGTGTGATCTTGGCTCACTGCAACCTCTGCCTCCCAGGTTCAAGCAATTCTTCTGCCTCAGCCTCCCGAGTAGCTGGGATTACAAGCATGCGCCACCACGGCCCGCTAATTGTTTTATATTTTTAGTAGAGAGGGGATTTTGCTGTATTAGCCAGGCTGGTGATCACCTCAGGTGATCCATCCGCCTTAGTCTTCCAAAGTTCTGGGATTACAGGCGTGAGCTACCCTGCCTGGCCACATTATTTTCTTAAACCCTCCTGTCAACTCTCAGTTTCAGAGTTTGGGATTGAGGCAAAGGGTAATAGTGATTTGGGATTATTGCTTGTGCAAAGGAGTAATGATGTAAGGAGGGAATAACTAGCAAGACCTAACAGAGAGGTGGCATATTTTTTTTCTGTTCTGGGAAAAACATGTTGGGCTTTTGGATACGCAAAAAAAAAAAAAAAAAGTCCAAAATACTGTTATGCTAGGTCCATAAATTTCTGAATTTCTGGACTTACCATAATGTAAAAAATTGTCTTTGGGGGCAGATCTCCAGAGTATTACAGTATTAAGAGTACTCTAGTTAGGGAAGGTTCTGGGCTTCCTGAAGAAAGCCGGGTGTGGAGGACTCCTACATGGCCATGAAGGAGGGAGAAGAAAGTCAGCAAGGCCCTGCCAGGGCAGAAGCGTGGCTGCTGGAATCCAAAAGCAGTGGATACTTGATGTTGGGTGTTGTGTTTTCTTTGCCTGCCTTCAGTCAGTTTTTGTTGAAGGCTACAGAATGGTCTTAGCTTTGTTTGGGGGAACTAAAGGAAAGATTTGCGGCCACTTTTCTGTGGAGTCACACAGAGAAGGGGACCGTTGCCTAACAAGAGGTGGCAAGCACAAAGGGCATGCAGTTGTGGAGTCTGAGAATTTGGGGTGGGAAGTCTGACGAGAGGCAGATAAATTTCACCTGTCTTTCAGGATGGTAAAGGTTAGTTTTGAGAAGGTTGGTTGCAGTGAGAAGTGTTGGAGAATTTGGGAATGTTAAGCTCATCGTTATTGAAATCAGAAGAATTAAACTGCCTTTTTTCAAAAAGCAGCACTGGGAACTTGGGGGCTGGACAGTGAAGCAAGGTCAGCTGAGGATGCTTACTCTATTTAAGACAAAAAAGTTACTGTAAAGTGATTTCATACTGATGGGAGAGGATCTGTGATACTAGAAGGTCCTAAAGGTATTTTTTCCCTGGTGCCAGAGACAGGAATTACAGTGTGAGCGTCTAGTCCACGTGGATGACAAGTCCCACGAGGCTGTGAAGTGCTTTCTTCAGTCACTGGATCTGCAGCCCTAAAATCTCGAAATGTTGCCCATTCTGTTTCTTTTTCTTCTCTTCACTTTTTTTTCCTGACACTTGACATCTTTCCTCAAACTGGGTGAAAATTGAATAATACAAATAAGTAAACCACAAGAAAAGAGCCCGTTCAAACTGTCTACAAGAGATTAGGAATAATTGTAAATGTTTTCATTGCTGATGACTCACAGTAAATCCTTGTTTATAGCTTAGTTCCCCACAGCCATGTACATTTGGGAATGCACTATAGTCAAACTCAGCCCTAATTCCATTCAAGACTGACCTGGACACCCTTTGCTGTTAGTGTGGATAGGCACAGACTCTGAGGGTCTTGCCCAAGCTATATAAATTCTTTGGTGGCATGGAACATCTGAGCCCTAAGGATGGCAGACCTTACAGGAGGCATCATATGCTGCCTGAAATTCTGTTAAGTAGGGAGCTTAGAAATGAGGCTATGGAACCTGGACCAAGGAAAAACAGTCGTTGCATACCTGCTGAGTAGAAGGTGCACTTTTAGCTGCAGAAATCTTGCTCTCATGCAGTTTATTATAGGAATGAGAACATATAAAAGGCTCTAACAAAAGGTTTCCTCCCAGCCTGGGAAACATACTGAGACCCTGTTTCTACAAAAAATAAAAAATTAGCTAGGCATAGTGGCACCCACCTATAGTCCCAGCTACCCTGCAGGCTGAAGTGGGACTGCTTGAGCCCAGGAGTTCGAGGCTGCAGTGAGCCTCAACAATTATGATTGAAATTCATTCAGTAATCATTCATTTATGAATAATTAGTATGGACAAGACAGAATTTTAGGTATTGATTTAGGTATTGTCAGCCTTCAGCATGGTCGACAGAGTAAGACCTTGTCTCTAAAACAAACTAAAAAAGGTTTCCTTCTCGCCCTCTTGGTCTTATCCTTCAGTCCCATGACTTTACATTTATTTGGGTTGATTACTCCTGATTTCTATTTCCAGTCCGTTTCTCTGCTTTGAACTCCTAGATTCATGTATGTAAACACTTGTTTGCCATCTTCTCTTGAATGACTAAGAGACATCTTAAATGTAACATGTCCAAAATTTAACCTGTCTTTCCTTATAAACCTCTTTCTTTCACAGTTTCCGTACCCTCTGGTTGTTCAGGCCAAAAACTTCGAAGTCATTTCTGACTCCACTTTTACACACAAATCATTTTTGTCAGTACATCCTGCCTGCTGTACCTTCACTATATGTATGTAAAATCCAACCTCCACTGCTGGCACACTGGACCAAGCCACGTTGTCTCTCAACTAGATTATTCCAGTAGCCATTTAACTTCTCCTTCTTTCACTTTGCTCCCACCCCAGTCTGTTATCAATATAGCAGTAAGAATGATTCTTTTAAAACATCATATCAAGTCTTATTCCTCCTTTGCTCAAAACTCTCCACTTGTGGCCAGGCGTGGTAGCCTCACACCTGTAATCCCAGCACTTTGGGAGGCCAGGGTGAGAGGATTACTTAAGCCTAGGACTTCAAAACCAGTCTGAGCAACATAGACCCCATTTAAAAAAAAAATAAAATGCCAACTCTCTTATTGCTTTTCCATCTCAGAGTGAAAACACCATTAGCTACCAGTTCAGTCTTCATCCTGATATCTTCTTATCTCCATCCCTCTGTACTCTGGTCACATGTGCCTTCTTGCCTTCCTTTGGACACAGTAGTCTTTGTACTTGCTGCTTACTCAGGCTGAGATGGTCTCCATAAGTAACCACATGACTTGTTCACCTCACTGAGCTCTTGTCTGATCATAATATTTAAAATTACCCCCTACATCTGCTCAGTGTTACCTGTCTACTTGCGCGCGTTACCTTAGTTTCCTCCAAAACACTTATGACCATTGGCTGCTTGGATACATACACAAAGAGATATTTCTGTGTATATTTAAATTTATGTCTATACTTCTCTAGAATGAAAGATCCAGGAAGATGCAGAATTTTGTTTTGTTTCCTGCTGTATCCTCAACACCTAGAAAAAACGGTAGCCTATTTTAGGTGATTGTTAAATAGATCAAATTAATGAATAAAGATTCCAAATAGTAAATGTACCAAGAGGAGAAGCAGAAGAACCTAAAAACAGCATCATAGTTTGTCCCCTAAAGGGTGTATAATACGTTCTATTTGATTATATATTTTTAAAGTTAAAAATAGAGATGTTTTTAAAAAGCAAAGTACATTTGTTTCAGTAATAAAGCAGTTTTTAAATTAAATCAAAAATTCTAAATTAGGACTTTCAGAAACTACTTCAAAGCACACTCTTACAGGAATGTAACTTAAAAAGGAAAGAAAGAAAAGTTAGGTCTGTGTAAGCATCATCTTAGCTGAAAGCCAGTGCCCATGTGGAAAATCAGTAAAACCAAAGGAGATACAGAATCTTCTTTTTCTCCTGTGCCTCTTGTAATGGAAGATAAATCATCTGTAGTTCAATTTGATCTTTGTTCTTTTGGCGGGAAGGAAAGCCAAGTGTTTTTAATTGTCTCTGTATCAATATGACATTAATTAAAGCATCACTTGGTTGCATTTGATGAGATGGCTTCTTAATTTCATTTGTCAGATCCTGGTAAACTTCTGAATCATAAAAATTATATTTAGCATACAGCATCCTTATTTTTACAAATCTCATTCTAATTATTTACAAAATTGGTAATCCTTGTATTGTTTCTAACACAGGTTCTTTCACTTGGGCATTTCAGAAACTAGTAAAATAAAATTTCACAAAATAAGAGCACTAACAGGCAGCTTCAACTTTTTATGTATTCTGTCATCATAGTCAGCATTGTTTCTTAAAAGAAAGAACACTTTTAACACCTAAAAATAGAAAAGATAATTTTAGAATAAAAGACAGCTTTGTTGTCCTTATTTGTATCATTTTACCTTGGACTGCAGATTGTGCTGCCACTGGTCTACAGTCCGGAATTTGGGACTGGTTGACCTGTGATATGATGATTCACATTTAACAAGAATGGCATATTGAATATAATAAAATTAAACGAGATTGCTTAGAAAAGAATACCTAGTAAAGACTGTGATCACAGAAGGCCTTCGAGGACATTTTCAGGTTACCAAAATAATACTCAAAAAAATTTTTCAGGAAAAGCTAAAATTGTTTCAGAAATAAGCATAGTTAAGAAATTAGCTTTAATATTATTTTAATATCCCCATATTCTTATTGCATAGTAAGAGCTAACCTTTATTGAATGTCTGTTACGTGTCAAGCACTGTGTTAAACACTTCTTACATGGATTAGCTATTTAATTCTAACAACTCTATGAGGTAGATAATGTTACTAATGAAATTAATTTGATCGTATACATTTTTTCCATATGAAATAATTAACATCGTTGAATTGTAAATCTTGGATGACAGTATAAATGGTATGGTAGCATCTTAATAAGACTACTCAAAATGAATGAGGATTAATATTTCAAGCAATAAAATAGCTTGCTAACCTTGATTCTGTCACACCCCAGCACTATTATGTTTCACCCCTTGCATCTATTCAGGCTTTCAGCCTTGACAGTTATGATTGAAATTGATTCAGTAATCTTTCATTTATGCATAATTAATATGGACAAGACAGAATTTTAGGTATTGAGGGATTTTATGTCTGTGTGTGTGTGTATACACACACGTATGTTTAATATGCTGGGGTTTCTGTTTTCAAGGAGTTTACTATAATCTAGTTGGATAAAGAAGCTTTTCTTCATGAGCATGAAGAAAAGCTCACAGTTCTGAGGTTAAATTATGTGAGAGAAAACATGAAACCAGTCTGCACAAGACTGCTTAAGGCCCAAATCCAGGCTGCTACTTGTTTCATGTAACCCATGATTTAAGACTGGTTTTTGTGTTTTACGAATTGTAAAACAAAACAAACAACAACAAAGAAGAATGTGTGATAGAGACTTTATGGCCCAGAATATCTAAAGTATGTACTCACTGGCCATTTAGAAAAACAGTTGTCTATAAAATTAGTGCAATTAGAAGACTGTGTGTATAAAGTGTGTTTGGTGGACTGGTGTGGTCTAGGAGGACCTTATAGAGAGGCTAGAGTTAATATGGGACTGTAATTGAAATTGGCAGGAAAAGGAGCAGGATCTGCAAAGATGGATGAGGTATGAATTCTACAGTATATCACGCAGATTATCTAAACACTTTGGTTGGCTGTTGTTGGTTATGTTTCTTTGGGAAAGTTTTTGTGTCATTGATTGCTTGGTTTTTACTTTATTCTTTTGTCTCCCCTTGCATGTTTCATACTTGTATTTTCCCCTTCTATAAAATGATTACAATTCATATCATTGTTCCATTCTTTGTGGCCTTCTATGATCTGATCTTAACCTGTCTTTCTAATCTCTTATACCACTGCGGCGCACGATAACATGGAAAAGGAAATTGTATATGTATGTTAAATACTGGTATTTTTAAAAGAATAGTTTTAACAAAAGGACAGTAAGACACTTTTTAAAGGAAGGGTTAGCAAACTATTTCCATAGAGGACCCAGTGGTAAATTTTTTTGGCTTTGCAGCCAGATATTCAGCTCTGCTGTTGTATCAGGAGAGCTGCCATAGACATTTGTAAATATGCGAATGAATGAGTGTAGCTGTGCTCCAATAAAACTTTATTTAGGGAAATCAGGTAGCTGAACACATTTGGCCCACAGGCCATGGTCCCTGCAGTAGGATATTTCTAGGTACTTAGAAGTACTTTGGTTTCTTTTTTCTTTTTTTTTAAGAGAGTCTCGATCTGTCGCTCAAGCTGGAGTGCAGTGGCACGATCTCAGCTCACTGCAATCTCCACCTCCTGGGTTCAAGCGATTCTTGTGCCTCCTGAGTAGCTGGGACTACAGGCGTGCGCCACCACACACCAACTAACTTTTGTATTTTTAGTAGAGACGGGATTTCACCATGTTGGCCAGGCTGATCTCAAACTCCTGGCTTGATGAGATCCGCCTGCCTTGGCCTCCCAAAGTGCTGGGATTACAGGTGTGAGGCACCATGCCCAGCCTAAGTACTTTGAATGTCAGTAGTACTGGTTCTCTTTCTAAATATACTTTTTAAAAATTATCAAAAGAGCCAGGAGTGGTGGCTCCAGCACTTTGGGAGGCAGAGGCAGTATTACCGCTTGAGCCCAGGAGTTCGAAACAAGCCTAGGCAACATAGCAAGACACCATCTCTATTAAAAAAAAAAAAAACTATCAAAAAATAAATATACATAAAAAATCAACCGTGCAAAAGGGGTTATAGTGAAAAGCAGATCATCCAACCATGAGCTCTACTCTCTTACCCTCTCTGAGGCAACCATGGCTATGAGTTTCTTAGATACCTTTCCAAAGTGTACTTTGCATGTATAAGAACACACACAAAGGATCTTGGTAATAGCAAACACTGTTCTGTATCTTCCTTTTTTTGTATGAATATACACATAGACATACTATCTTGTTAATGCAAATGGTGTAAAATATACAGTTGTTTATGTTAATTCCTTCATTTCTCAGTATGTCTTGGAGACCTATGCCTTTACCTCAGGCTCAGTTTTTTTTACTGAATTAACAGTATTTCATTTGATATGCATGCCCTACTGTATTTAAACTAGTAATTAAGGATATTTTAAATGTTTTTCCATTGCTAACCTTGTAACATTGATTGTTCTGTTTAGTGTCATTTTTGAGACATTAGCCTCTCTTGCTTTCAATTCAGAGTACTGCCAACACCATTTGTATACATGCATGTGCCTATGATTTAAGATATTTTGGCTCCCTAATGGAATGAGTGCATATTTCTTTCACTCAGGAGGCAGCAAAATGTAGCCTACTGGGGCTTCATTTGGGGTCACTTTGTATTTCACCATCTTTGAAGAAGGAGTAAGGAAATTTTTCTGGCCTTCCTATTCCCCATTCCTAAATTAAAAGCAAAAAACCTTTAAGTATCAAGGCTCAATTCCTCTCACATCCTGTTTCTAGGTTTCTCATTCTCCTGATTTAATAATCATGGGAGCTGAGTGGGAGAAGGGAATAAAGAGGGATTCCCCATGAGGAAAGAGGAGGAAAGGATACTTGCATTCATTATGTGAAAGTTTGTCACCACCCACCCACTCCCTTATGATTTATTCCTTACAGCACCACCGCGGTCCAAGTATATAGCAGGTGTAGCATGTGGAAGAAAGCTGTTGACTTGAATTCTTTCTGTTGCTTTCAGTTGCCTAGACCTGGAGCAGTGTTCTCTTAAGGTGCTGGAGCCTGAAGGAAGCCCCAGCCTGTGTCTGCTGAAGTTAATGGGTGAAAAAGGTTGCACAGTCACAGAATTGAGTGATTTCCTGCAGGCTATGGAGCACACTGAAGTTCTTCAGCTTCTCAGCCCCCCAGGTAGGTTTGGTTCTTAGGAGTTCATGGAGCCAAACTTAGAAGAAAATCTCTCTTTTTGACCAGGTGAATGGTGTGAAGTATTTTTGGAAAATGTAAATGTGTAGGGCCTTGTTTGCTTTCCCAGGTTGAGACTAAAGAGCACATAAAAAGCAAATGCAGCGCATGAATATTGGTTGGGTTGTGGTTGAAGAAACCAGCTACATGAGACATTTTTGAGATAGTTGGAAAAATCTGAATGTAACTGCATATTTGACATATTAAGTAATTATCATATGATAATGATGCTATAGGAGAATGTCCTTTTTTTTTCAAAGGAGATGCATTTTAAAGTATGTAGGGAGAAGATTCCTATAATGTGCATTGGAATAGTGCAGCCAAAAAAATGAACATATATTTAATCCTATATATCTGTATAGATGAGGTAAAGCAAGTATGACAAATGTTTAAGTTTTTTTTGCTGCAGTGAAGCTTTTGAATGTTGAAATGGTATACATCAAAACCATGTATAACTCAACCTTATAACCTTATGAGTTTTTCCTGAATTACCGATATTGGGTAAGGCTTTGCACTTCCCACATCAGGTGAGGCTTAGGAAACAGTCCTTCTTCTCCATTCAGCTCCTCTCTTCTCAGCTGCAGGTAGAGTTGGTCTACAGCAGTGGTAGGAGGCAGGAGGGACATGCCATCGAAGCTGCCTGGTTGTGGCAGCACTGCAGGCCTCCTTCCTTACCTGGGGGTCCAGTGACCATTATTTGTCCCACTGGAAGTAGAGAGGCTGGTTGAACTTGGAAGGGCAGTGGACAAAGGACCTGATGCACTCTATTTTACGTGGTTTTGATGTATACCATTCCATTATATAACCAGCTTGGTTATGATGTATTTTTAAGTGAACATGAGGAACTTAAAACTATAATTGAGATGTTATTTTTTATTGTTAGTTGTGAGATAGGGAATTAGGAACACATGGTATAGTGGTATGCTGTCAGTTACATGTACCAGAAACCCCAACTCAAATAGACCTAATAAAGAGCATACATTTCTCCTTCTAACTGAAAAGCTTAGAGCTGGTTTGGCTTCAAGAGAATCAAGGAACAATCCTGTTCTCAAGGAGTTGGTTGGTTTTTGTCTTTGCTCTTCCTTTCTTGGCATTGGCTTCCTTCCACGACTGACCGTTCACATAGCCCAAGATGTTTGCTGGCTGTTTCTGGGCTCTTCATTCTTGTCCCAGCAAAACCCAGAGAGTTCATCTGGTTAACTAGCTTCGGTCACATGCCTAACTCTAAACCTGTCACTGTGCCAAGGAGATGGAATGTGCTGACTCGCCTGGCTTGAAGCCAGGAGTGGAGTTGGGTTGAGTCAGCTTTCCTGGAACCACATGGATCACCAAACAAAACTGGAACTATTAGAAGGAAAAAGGAAGCAGCAGATACTGGGGAGGTAACTAGTTTTCTATTTGTAGTTTACTGCAAATGGAAAGGGCCCTGGATTATAAATAAGGAGACTTGGACTCCCAGTCATCCCTGCTTTACAAGGCCCGCTGTAGGTGGTAAAATAGGCCTCTGATAAATGCCCTATGAATGTGATACACACTGTATTGGATGCTTGCCTTCTGTTTCCCAGCGCCTCTTTGTACCAACAGGGCTGGGTGGGAATAAGTAGCTGCTAATGCCACCCTCCCAAATGCAACCGTTGACTGGCACCAAACAGTAAACTTTCTTTTTTAAACCTGGCCCATTACTGATAGAAACAGTAGACTTCCTAAAGTGGTATTTATTAATTATTATATTGCTGGTACCTGAAGCAGCACCCAGGAGTTGTGACATTTGAAATCTACCAGTCTAGGTTTCATGCTGATAAAGTCCAAGTTCTCATACTTAGTAAAGTCTCATACTTGGTAAAGTCTACTTTTACTTACTTTAGTAAGTTCTCATACTTTATGGAATACTAGGGCCTCTGAAAGCTTAGGAAACCTTTCTGGGAAGTAAATATAACATGTATTTCATTCTCTTTTTCAATAATTATGCTTAATTACTCTAACCATTGTTTGCCAAGTCTATAAAATGAACATAAGTATTCTCTGCCTCGCAGAGTTATAGGAGCTACATGAGATGATGCTGTGTTGAATTTCATCTATACAATGACAGGGGCCTCATATCTCTTTTGATTTGTGTTGTGATCACTGGCCTGAGATCTAGGGTTTCGGAATTTTTTTAAGGTTCCCATATGTGAAACCGGGCTTGACTGAAATTGAGTCGTATATTTATTTAGGTATAACAATTTGCCTGGATTTTTTAAATAACATTATATTTTTATTTTTGACAGGCCAGCGACTAATAAAGTGCTACCCTAGTAAACATTAGTAATCTTCCTTTGAAAAATCCATTTTTGCTCATTGTGTTTTTTTCCAAATAGGATTAGCACTTTTCTATCAATTTTCCCCAGTGCAGATTATCCTGATATTTGGCTTACAGGCTTTCTCAAGATTATCTTATAGGGCTTTTTTGCATTTGAGGAGAGAATGGAAAAAGGAAAGCAGTTTCTTTTTCTCTTTTTGTTTTTAATTTTCTCTTCAGTCCATTTGTGAGCTGTAGGGAAATATTGTTTGTTTTGTTTTTTAAATATTTTGTGAGAAATGGTCTTGCTCTGTCTCCCAGGCTGGAATGCAGCGATATGATCTTGGCTCACTGCAGCCTCTACCTCCCGAGGCTCAAGCAATCCTCCCACCTCAGCCTCCTGAGTAGCTGGGACTACAAGCACACACCACCCAGCTGATTTTTTTTTATTTTTGGTAGATACGGAGTTTTGCTATGTTGCCCAGGCTGGTCTTGAACTCCTGGGCTCAAGCAATCCACCTGCCCTGGCCTCCCAAAGTGCTGGGATTACAGGCAGGAGCCACCGCCCTGTTTCTGTGTTACCACTTGTGCACTTTTTCTGTGAGGTTTTATGTCATGTTAGCCATGTAATATCCTTAGGAATTGGTTGTTGCCTGAATGTTAGTTATTGATTTAACAGTAAATATTTTGGGATCTAATAAAGCTCAGTAATTTTAGGAAGAAGTAATTAATTTGTTAGCTTATTATCTAGCATCTAGTATGAACAGTCTAAGATTTACTCTTTTTTTTTTTTTTTTTGAGGTGGAGTTTCACTCTTCTTGCCCAGGCTGGAGTGCAGTGGCGTGATTTTGACTCACCGCAACCTCCGCCTCCCGGGTTCAAGCAATTCTCCTGCCTCAGCCTCCTGAGTAGCTGGGATTACAGGCATATGCCACCACGCCTGGCTAATTTTGTAGTTTTAGTAGAGATGGGGTTTCTTCATGTTGATCAGGCTGGTCTCGAACTTCTGACCTCAGGTGATCCACCCGCCTCGGCCTCCCAAAGTGCTGGGATTACAGGTGTGAGCCATTGCACCCAGCCGACTTATTCTATTTATACATAGTAGAATAAAGAAATATAAGAATTATAGAGAAGAATTTTAATATTTTAATAAAGATATTGAGAATAAAAGCTACTGTAATTATATTAAGAAGATAAGCTCTGATAGAATCAACTTAATTGGTGGTTTGCCTCATGCATTCAGTAAAGTTTACTGCGTTGCAGTGCCTTTGCTGTGCTAGGCATTATGCTAGGCACTGTGAGTTTAGAGATGAATAAAGCAATAGTTTCCACCTGCTGATAGGTCATAGTTTAGTAGGGGAGACAAATATGTAAAAGATCATATCCAAGACAGTTGTAAAAAATATGTATATAGTAAGTTTATCTGATCTCCAGTTTTCCCTCTTTGCTATATTCTTGAGTCTTAGTGAAAATACAAAATAGAAATATTCTAATGTTTTCTCTTTTTTGCGTTAATACTATTTCATAGAAGGACATTACTTCTTATTCTGCAGGAATTCTGATGATTTTTCTCTGTCCTTACAGAGAGAAGCCTGGTTTGGGTTGTCCTGTGAACTGGCCTTTGAGGTCTAAATGCAGGGAGAAGGGGAAACTTTAGATTTCTTTTGATTAAATGAGAAACTATAGTCTTACATTGCCATATTCTGTTCCAAGTGATGGTTCCAACTACAGTCAGAGGTAGCTCTGAGAGGTAACTATCATGTGGAGTTTCTCTGTCTTTTGAGAACTGACCAAGTTTCTTTTCTGAATTTGTCTTGGTGCCCAGAAATAGCTAGGGCAGTATCCACGCATCTCTAAGTAGAACAGTTTCTGTGATGAGGAGCCAGCTTCAGCAGTCACTCAGCATGAAGTCTGAGTGTAAACTCCCTCTGGAATTATAATTTTATCTATTTTCTGAAGGAGCCTCAGAGGATCGAGGTTTACTCTCTGTTGCTTTCTCTCTGGTCAAGCGTTTCCACTGCACATGGGTTGGCCAACTTGCCCCTCAGTCTGCTCTTACTTGAATTATATGATAGAGAAATTGCTTCTAGTTTTTAACGAGTGGATGGTGTTCATCCCATTTTCCAGCACTAGTAAATTGTTTCCCTACTTTTATTCCTTTGCTCATCTCAATGGGAACTGGAGAACGGGGTTAAATGAATGTGTTGAAATGGTTTTGAACCAAAGGTCTGTAATGATTTTTTTTTAGATCTTATTTAAGTTTCAAAGACTGATTCCAAAGCGACCAATATTGACATCTGTGTTATTGGCAAATGCAGATAGACTCAGATGTGTAGTTCAAGGTGCTTTTGTTGTTGTTGTTTGCTTGCTTTTTGAGTCTCCCTCTGTTACCCAGGCTGGAGTGCAGTGGCGTGATCTTGGCTCACTGCAACCTCATCTCCCAGGTTCAAGTGATTCTTCTGCTTCAGCCTCCTGGGTAGCTGGGATTACAAGTGCGCACCACCACACCCAGCTAATTTTTGTCTTTTTAGTAGTGACGAGGTTTCGCCTTGTTGGCCAGGCTAGTCTCAAACTCCTGACCTCAGGTAATCTGTCCACCTCGGACTCCCAAAGTGCTGGGATTGCAGGCATGAGCCACCACACCCAGGGTATTTGTGTCTTTTGGTTTTTGTTTTTTTTTTTTTGAGACGGAGTCTTGCTGTGTCGCCCAGGCTGGAGTGCAGTGGCCGGATCTCAGCTCACTGCAAGCTCCGCCTCCCGGGTCTACGCCATTCTCCTGCCTCAGCCTCCCGAGTAGCTGGGACTACAGGCGCCCACCACCTCGCCCGGCTAGTGTTTTGTATTTTTTTAGTAGAGACGGGGTTTCACCGTGTTAGCCAGGCTGGTCTCAATCTCCTGACCTCGTGATCCGCCCGTCTGGGCCTCCCAAAGTGCTGGGATTACAGGCTTGAGCCACCGCGCCCGGCCCGTTTCTTTTGTTTTAAGTGAAAACATTGAGTGTAGAATTATAGGCTTCATCAGTCCTAGTTACATACATCACGAAATGGTTACCTGGAGAAGTGATGCCCTTAACCTTGAATGGGCAGACCAGAGGCTGAACAATGGGAGCTGTTCAGAGAGAACTAGCATTCTTGATGTGGGTCACATTAAGATGAATCCCAAGTTGCTTTTCAGCTCAAGTGTTGCGATATTGCTATTTTATATCACTCTTCTTATGAAAGGTGCCTCACTGAGGGTACCTATGAGATGTCTGTGGCAGGGTCATGTGCCATCTTTTCAGTAACATCCTTTCCGTTTGCCTCTACTCCTTTTTTATTTCGTATCATTTTTTCTTAGATCCATTGTAACACATGCATTGTTATGTTTTGGCTATTAATTTTTAATTTCTAAAATAAGTGCAAAGATTGTTTAATATTATTCTTTAGTTTCTAAAATACCTTCACATTTTATCTTCACAATTCTGTGAAGCGACAGAACAGTACTATTGTGAACATTTAAATTTTAACCAACAAACATTTATATGGAAAATGAGATTTCCAAAAGTTATCATTTGGCCAAAGTCACAGTTATTAACAAAGGTGGGGATTAAAAACCAGATCTGCTGACCCTGACCTGAACTCCATGCCATTTCCATTATGCTAGGAAATTTCTTAATTAATAAACTTAGTTTTGTATTATTACCTCAGTTGCCTCTTTGACCCATGGACTTCAATTTTTTTCTTCTTGGCAACTGAAAAAGTGCTCAGAGACTGGATCTTGTTTGTAAGGGACTTTTCTTATTTCATGACCATCAGGAAATTGGCAATTATTCCTCAAAGAAAAATATCAAGAAGTGAAGAGAGAAAAAGATGGTATGGATGGGCATGAATATAAGGAAGAAGTAGAGGGAGAGAAAGGGCTGGTGAACAGGCCTGAAGGAGTATCTTTCTGGGTGTGGAGTGTTGAGGGGAGTCTCAGGCAATGTAACAGGATAAGGAATGTGATATGGGAGACTAGATTTAGCTACAATCTATACAAATTTCAGTTGACATGTAAGAGAAACATGTGGACGTACTTTGTATAATGCCGTGGGAGGGACACACATGGACCTACTTTGGTTATATAGTGGGGGAAATTGTTAGAGGAAGAGGAATGATATTTATTTGGGCACGCTGTGGGGCATGTAGGTACTCTCTGTGATAGCGTAGAAGATTGCAGAGTAACTTTGAGGATGAGTTTTAGATGGAAGTTGATGAAAATCTTTTTTTTTGTTTGTTTGTTTCATGGCCTCTGAAAGTAGATGAACTTCAGTGTATGGAATAGATCTGTTTCCAGAAAAAGTATTTACGGATAAACTGCATCAACATTTAAATGTGTTGTGAGAGAGAATAACTTCAAGGGAAGCTATGATGTGTCCTTTTGTCAAAAATTATCCTATCTTTCTTATTCCGGCAGAGTTTTAAATTTTTGTTTTATTGCTTAGTAGCATGTACTTGTTTATCAGCATATGTGTGTGTAGTTGAAAGCACGATCCTTGGTTCCATCGTACCTAGTCACATTCTCCCAGGGTTACAGGAAATCAAGTAACTTCTCTGACTTCTTTGTAGATGTTATCTGAAAAATATGCTTGTTTGCCAGGAAGCTGTGTGTTCACCGTTTAAAATAGAACTTTCATTTGTGTGCCTTCATACAGCCTACGTAGCACTATACCGTATTCTTTTTTTTACCTTTGTTCAGCACCTTCTCACTAGTGGGTGCTGCATTGGGGTGGCTAAGGGTTGACCATGGGTCCCTGTCGCACAAGGCTTTGTGGGAGGAAGGAAATTTGTGTGGTTAAAACATGGGAGGTATTGCAACTAATTTTCTTGACTATTCACCAGGGGTGGTTTCCAAATCACATTTTGCCTTTCAATTCTCAGTCTTTGAAGCAATAAATTGTGTATATATTTTATACACACACACACCCCCTTGCTTATTAATAAAGTTGTTGGTGCAGGACAGGCTTATAAACTGTGAATTTAGATGTACATTAAAAGCCCCTTTGTATGGCCGGGCGCGGTGGCTCAAGCCTGTAATCCCAGCACTTTGGGAGACCCAGACGGGCGGATCACGAGGTCAGGAGATCGAGACCATCCTGGCTAACACGGTGAAACCCCGTCTCTACTAAAAAATACAAAAAAAAAAAAAACTAGCCGGGCGAGGTGGCGGGCGCCTGTAGTCCCAGCTACTCGGGAGGCTGAGGCAGGAGAATGGCATAAACCCGGGAGGCGGAGCTTGCAGTGAGCTGAGATCCGGCCACTGCACTCCAGCCTGGGCGACACAGCAAGACTCCGTCTCAAAAAAAAAAAAAAGCCACTTTGTCTTGGCCCAGCATGGTGGCTCACACCTGTAATCCCAACACTTTGGGAGGCTGAGGTAGGAGGATCCCTTGAGGCCAGGAGTTCTGGGCAACATATGAGGCCAACCTGGACAATGTAGTGAGACCCTGTTTCTACAAAAAAATAAAAATAGTACTAATTTTAAAACTCACTTAGTCTTGTGTCCCACACAAAGGAAGGATAACTTTTAGAACCTGGCCATGTGGTCCCTTTCCAGTAGTCACCTACTTCTTTGTAAAATACTCGAGAGGAAAAACCCTTTCCATCATTCTTGTCTCTTATTTCCTTGTATAGTGGCAGAGAATATTTGCCATGGTATATATTCACGAGCAGTGTCCTGGTGTGGGATTGCTCTTTGTGTGATATACTTTCTCAGTAAGATAGGCTCACTGTGGCAGAAAGCGGATTACCATGGGAGAGATATTGAGAATCACCAAGAGGCCAGGCATGGTGGTTCACTCCAATAATCCCAGTGCTTTGGGAGGCTGAAATGGGGTGGATTGCTTGAGCCTAGGAGTTCAAGACGAACCTGGGCAACATGGCCAAACCCTGCCTCTACAAAAAATGCAAAAAGTAGCCAGGCATGGTGATACACACGCTTAGACCCAGCTACTGGGGGGCTGAGGTAGGAGGATAGCTTGAGCCCAGGAGGTTAAGGCTGCAGTGAACCCTGATCATGCCACTGCACTCCAGCCTGGGTGACAGAGCAAGACCCTATCTCAAAAAAACAAAAAAAGAATCAGAATCACTGAGAAAGCAAAGCATAAGGGTTTAAAACCTTTAAAAGGCAGGAAAACCTAGGTTTGCATCCTGGTTCTGTGATTTTACAATGTAAAAAAAAAAAAAAAAAAGAACAGTCTCAGTTTAATTTAGCCCAGGTAATCTGGGTGACCTTCTGCAAATTACGTACCTTGTTTTCATTGTAACATAAATGTAAGTAGTATCTACCTTGTGTGGTTATTTCAAAGGTTAGCGATAAAAATGCCTGGTACATGTAAAGCAGTAACTTGCTGCTGTAGTAATTTCTAGTATTATTATGTATATTCAACAAACACATGTTGAACACCACTAACACCCACTGCACTGCCATGTGCTGGGCACAATTCTAGGTGCTGAATGAACTGGTGACTAAGACCATCAAGGTCCTTGCTCTCATGGAGCTTCTATTTTAGTACCTAAGATGAACGGTAAGAAACAGGGATTTTAGAAAGTGAGGACACTGAACTGGGTGAATGTAATAGATAACTGTGGGGGTGGGAAGGTACCTAATTTAGAGACATTTCCCAGAGAAGCTGGTGATAATTTAGTAAGAAACCTGGATGATGAGGAAAGGGCCTGCCATGAAACAGTAGAACAGTGGGAGCCAGTGGGGTGGTGGTTGTGGGGGATGGCAGAGCAGAGCTTGTCGGGGGGAACCCAGCAGAGGACTGGTAAGTGGAAGGCAGAAAAGAGCTTGGCTTGTGGAAGGAAGGAGGCCCAGTACGGCTGGAGCTTGGTGAGCCTGGAGGAGAGCGGGAGGGGCCAAAGGAGGGAGCAGTTCGTGGAGGACTTTGTAGCCCTGGTAAGGAATTTGGATTTTTTATTCTAAGTACAGGCACACTTTGTTTTATTATGCTTCACTTTATGGCACTTTGCAGGTACTTCATTTTTTACAAGTCGACAGCTTGCGGCAACCCTGTGTCTAGCAACTGTCAGTGCCATTTTTCCAACAGCATGTGCTTACTTCATATCTCTGAGTCACGCTTTGGTAATTCTTACAATATTTCGAACTTTTTCATTATATCTGTCATGGTGATCTGTGATCGGTGATCTTTGATGTTACTACTGTGATTGTTGGTGCGTGGAAAGATGGCGGCATCCAGGTGGCGGTCTTAAGAAGACCAGATCAGTATGGTGTTGGCATTGGGGACTGCTAGGCAGGCACTGGCTAGCTCCAGGCAGCTCAACCTTGGGGGCTTCGGGGCCCCGAGACGTGGAGTGGGGCCCCTGTAAGTGGGGCATGCACTCCATGTGGAAGCCAGAGCCTTCTCCCCTGGATGGAGTGTACGAGATCCCTGGACTGGAGCCCATCCCCTCCGTGGGAAAGATGTACTTCATGCCTGGGCTGCCACCGCTGATCTTCCTGCCCTGGGACCCTGGCTACAAACACCCAAACTTCTGCTCACCCCCTGTTCACGACCCTGGGACCCTGACTCGAAGCCTCCAAAGTTCTGCTCAAGCTCCATTCACAAGCAGCCACTATACAAAGACGAGACGTGCTATGTCTTTCACCAGCCTTGCCGCCTTCTCAGGGGTGTCAAGCAGGCCCTCTGGCTTACCAAGGCCAAGTTAATAGAACGCCTTCCTGAGAAAGTACTTAGCCTTGTTGATGATACAGGGAACCACATAGAGAACCAAGATGAGTGTCTTCTGAATTTGATCTCTCATGCCTGTCTCTGGCACTGTACTGAGGACATCCTTAGGAGAGAGGCCTGCTGTCCGGTCATTGTAGACAGTCTGATACAGTTGTGTAAGTCTCCGATTCTCAGGCATCCTTCTCTGGCCAGGCATATTTGTGCCCAAAACTCCACGTTATCCACCACCTGGAATTGAGTCTCTTCTTCAGGGTCATGGTTCTAGTGGAGACTGCTGAGTGCCAAGGATCCTCTGTCCCCCTCATCTCCTCCAGAGAAGAGGTTGAAGCTACTAAAAATTATGTTCTTGAGACCTTCTATCCCCAACCCCCCCCACACTGATCTTCAGGAATGCAATGTTTATGATGTGGAAGATGGCACAGGATTCTGGGAGGGCTATCCTTACCCCTATCTCCATATCCTGCACTTCCTGGAGAAAGCCAGTTTACAACCACATAGCCTTCAACCAGATCAGCTGTGAGCCGAGATGATCCTGTTTGCTTTTGGCATTGCCCTGGCTCAGGCCCAGCTCCTCTATGGGAACGACACCAAGATCTTGGAGCAGTCCGTGGTTGTGCAGAGTATATGCACAGACAGACGTGCATTCCATTTCCTGGTGTTACAGTTGAACACCACAGACCTGGCCTCTGACAAGTGTGGCAAGAGTTTGGTCTGGATGGAATCATACCAGCTACTCTCAGCATTTTTGGTGTCTCCCAGTGATCAAAAAGAAGGTGAGGCCGGGCCCAGTGGCTCCCGCCTGTAATCCCAGCACTTTGGGAGGCTGAGGCAGGTGGATCACAAGGTCAGGAGATTGAAACCAGCCTGGCTAACAGTAAAACCCTATCTCCAGAAAAAATACAAAAATCA
>NW_012100765.1:1066909-1135735 GCF_000951045.1 Mandrillus leucophaeus | reverse complement strand
AAAAAAAAAAAAAAAAAAAAAAAAGTGGTTGTGGAATGTGTTGGACTGACTGGTTTCCAGTAGGAGACATCCAGGAAGTTTTTAGCTCTGTATTTACATGGTGTTGTGTGAGCCAAGGACCACTCTGAGGCCTGAAACCCGCCTTTGCCTTCTCCCACTGAAGAGGGTCTGGGGTCCTCCTGGAGCCTCAGTGCTCATCTAGCCTGGTGGTCTCACTGACAATAAAGAGCCCTTGCATTGCAAAGGGGAAAAAAAACTATAATTGTTTTGGGGTGCCACAAATTATGCCCCTATAAGAAGGTGAGCTTAATTGATAAATGTCATGTGTATTCCGACTGCTCCGCCAACTGGCCATTCCCCTCTCTCGCGTGCTCTCTCTTTCTTCCTCTCCTTCTCCCTCCCTGTCCCTCTTCCTCTCCCACTTCCCCCCTCCCTCTTTGGGCCTCCCTATTCTCTGAGACACAACAATATTGAAGTTAGGCTGATTAATAACCCTACAGTGATCTCTTAAGTGTTCAGGTGAAAGGAAGAGTCACGTGTCTCTCACTTTACATCAAAAGCTAGAATTGATTATACTTAATGAGGAAAGCATATGAAAAGCTGAGATAGGCTGAAAGCTAGGCCTCTTGTGCCGGTTAACCACGTTGCGAATGCAAAAGAAAAGTTCTTGAAGGTAACTAAAAATGCTACTTCAGTGAACACACGAATGATAAGAAGGCAAAACAGCCTTATTGCTGAGATGGAGAAAGTTGTAGTAGTCTGGATAGATCAAACCAGCCACAGCATGCCCCTAAACCAAAGCCTAATCCAGAGTGAGGCCCTAACTCTCCTCATTTCTGTGAAGGCTGAGAGAGATGAGGAAGCTGCGGAAGAAAAGTTGGTTTATGAGGTTTAAGGAAATAAGCTGTCTCCGTAACATAAAAGTGCAAAGTGAAGTAGCAGGTACTGGTGGAGAAGCTGCAGCAAGTCATCCAGAAGACCTAGCTAATGCCAGGCATGGTGGCTCACAATTGATCATGGTATCTGTAGTACTACCACTCTGGGAGGCCAAGGCAGGAGGATTGCTTGAGCTTAGGAGTTCAATACCAGCCTCGGCAACATGGTGAAACCCCATCTTTGCAAAAAATACAAAAAATTAGCCAGGCACGGTGGTACCTCCCTGTGGTCCCAGCCACTCAGGAGGCTGAGGTGGGAGAATTGCTTACACCTGGAAGGCAGAGGTTGCAGTGAGCGAGATCATGCCACTGCACTCCAGCCTAGGTGACAAGAGTGAGACCTTGTTTCAAAACAAAAAAAACAAAAAAAGATCCAGCTCATTAAAGAAAATGGCTATAATAAACAGATTTTTCAGCGTAGATGAAACAGCCTTCTGTTGGAAGAAGGTGCCATCTAGAACTTTGATAGCTAGAGAGAAGTCAGTGCCTGGCTGACTGTCTTGTTAGGGGCTAATGCAGCTGACAACTTTAAAGTTGAAGCCAGTGCTCATTTACTATTCTGAAAATCCTAGGGCCCTTAAGAATGATGTTAAAAACTGCAAAGTTTTTGTCCTGAATAACTGGATGGATGGTGGTAGGCTGTAAGACTGGTTTACCATCTTTGAGATGGGGAAACTGTGGGGACTGGCAGAGGAGTAGATTTTGTGTCGGAAGGGATTTGGGTATATGAAATTTGTAGTGGCTATAGGACATTCAAATTTAAAGCTGGGGTAGCCAAAACTCCTATATTTTTTAGGTTTATTACTTGTTCTCTTTTGTCATTGTTGCAACTTTTTTTCCTGTCACATCGAAACTTGGGAAATCAGAATCTTTGTATTTCAAAGTTGTGATGTAAAACTCTCCTGGCAGATGAATGGTAAATATGGGGACATTCAAATACAGTGTTATGAATTTGCTGGCTTCAGCAAGAGTGCTTATCCCATTTTCCACCTTTCCTACCAACCTGTATCACAGATTTCAGAAAGATTTTGAACTTCTCTCCTGTACTAACTTGGCCTCTACATAAAGGATTAGTGAATCAATGTCCTCCCTTGGCAAGAGTTTAAAATTCTGAGAGGCTGTACTATATTTACTAAAGATTTTCTAGGGTTTCTTGAGACCCTCCAATGTACTAGATATACAATAAATATTTACTCGTTTTTAATTTTGGTTTTATTTAGTGTCTTTGTGCTATGACTTTCGTGAACATTTTTTTTTCCTAGAAAGTTTGGCACCTTTGATGTATTAAGATTACTGTTATTTACACTGTTTCCTTTTTACTGGTAGTCTTGTTTTGTTTCTTTGCATTGGTGGGTGGTAGAAGAAAAAGACACTGTTATGAGGTCACATTCAGTATACACAAGGAAAGAAAATAAAAGTAGGTGCAGGAAATTAAGTTTTATAAATTTTAATTATCTTTTTCTTCCCTTCCTAAAAGCCAGCTAACCCAGTTTTATTTATTAAAACTTTTGCAAATGTAAACTTCTCTGGCGTTGGTTTCTTTTATGTCAGTTATCTATTGCTGCATAATCAATTATACCCAAGTCAGAAATGAAAAACAACAACGGTGTATTATCTCACACAGTTTCTGAGGATAGCAGTCCAGGAGTGGCTTAGCTGGGCAGTCCTGGCTGAGGGTCTGTCGTGAGGCATCAGTCAGACTCTGAGCCAGGTCTGCAGTCGTCCGAAGGTTTCCCCAGGGTTGGAGGATCCTCTTCTCAGATGGCTCGCTCGCAGGTGTTGTCAGGAGACCTCATTTCCTCACTGGCTGTGGCGGGAGGTCTGTTTCTTTCCACGGTGATATGGTTTGCCTGTATTCCCACCCAAATCTCATCTTGAATTCCCATGTTTTGTGGGAGGGATTCAGTGGGAGGTAATGGAATCATAGGGGCAGGTCTTTCCCTGCTGTTCTTGTGATAGTGAATAAGTCTCATGAGAGCTGATGGTTTTATAAGGGGGAGTTTCCCTGCACAAACTTTGTTCTCTTCTCTTGTCTGCCGCCACGTGAGACATGCCTTTCACCTTCCACCATGATTGTGAGGCCCCCCTAGCCACGTAGAACTGTATGTCTGTTAAACTTCTTTCTTTTGTAAATTGCCCAGTTGTGGATATGCCTTTATCAGCAGCGTGAAAATGAACTAATACTCTTACCACTTGGGCCTCTCTGCAGGGCTACCTGAATGGCCTCCTGCCATAGTCATGTGCTTCCCTGGGGCTAGTGAGTGAGAGAGAGGCAAGAGAAGGAGTGGGGGTGTTCCATTATTGACTAGGATTTTCTTCCAAATTCCTGTCAAAAGTCTTCCAAGCTTCGATGTTGGCAGTTATTCCTCAAGTGAGGCATGTTTGTGTCACAGGTATATCAAATATATATCCCACTGCTGTTTCTGTGTCCTTCTCTTCCAAAATCGTTGCTTTTCAATGCTAAATAATAATGCAGTAATTTGAAGACATTTTCAATGGTGTTATCTTTGTCCATTGCATGCTTCCATGGTACAGTACCACAGTCTGTAATTTTTAAAGAACAGACATTTATTTTGCACAGTTACAGAGCCTGGGAAGTCCATGATCAAAGAATCAGCTTCTGATGAAGGCTTCCTTGCTGTGTCCTCACATGGCACAAGGCAGAAGGGCAAGCAAGGAAGAACAGTTTGTCCTCACACGGCAGAAAAGAGAGAGAACCCACTCCTGCAAACCCCCTTATTACAGCGGCATTAATTCATTCGTGAGGGTACAGCCTCCCGCTAGGCTCTACCTCCCAACATTGTTACATTCGGGATTCAGTTTCCAGCTCATGAATTTGGGGGCATACATTCAGACCGTAGCAGACATTGCAACTTAACTCTTGTGTTACTAGCAGTGCATGTAACTCGACTGAAGTGGCAGCTATATGAGCATTTGTACCCAAACATTTCCATGAGCTGACACTGAGAACTACGCTATGGCTGTGCCTGACAGGCATCTGTTATAAGGTGCATCCTGATTTCAGAAGTGTTAGAATACGGGGAAAACAGCTTCTAAAAATTGAAGAAATATGGTAAATAATTTTCTCCCCCACCCAATCATGGGGAAGTACAATAGATCAAAGTCTTCTGCAAGTAAGTTTCTTTCCTCTGATTTTACAAGGCCTGCAACTCACAAAGTGTAAATTGGTTGAGAAGGCGATGTGAATGAGTGATTTATGAGAAAGATAAATATGCAGGTTATTTCTAAAATGTTTCAATTTTTGGTTTCAGATGTATAAACAAGGAAAATCCCTCTTTTGTGACTTTAATTTTTTTTTTTCTTTAGGAATAAAGATTACTATAAACCCAGAGTCAAAGGCAGTCTTGGCTGGACAGTTTGTGAAACTGTGTTGCCGGGCAACTGGACATCCTTTTGTTCAATATCAGTGGTTCAAAATGAATAAAGAGGTAATTTTTTAAAATATATCTTTTAATTCTTCTGTTATAAGGAGAGAGAATGATAGAGAATTAATTAACATTATTGTCCTAAATGTAGTTTTAACAGTTTGGTAAAAGTCTGACAGACATTGCTAGGTTATTACTGAAGTAGTCAATAATCATTATTTTGGTAAGACAGTTCCAGAATCGTCGTATAGAAACATTGTAAACAATAATGAAATCGGTTCTCTACTCTAAAAATTGTGGAAAATAGGGATTACTTAGGGCAACAGTGTTAGCAAGTATAAAACATCACCAGTACATTCTTGTATATACAAAACTCTTTACTACAGATTATGTTCCAACCAAAATCTTTAGAAGATTTTCAAGGCTATATGGAAAGTTAATGTGCTATTCTTTTTAAGAATTCCACATCACTGTTTTATCTGTATGAGAAGATTTAGAACCTTGTGGTAGATTCTGAAGTAAAATTCAGATTGGCAGAATGGGCCATTTATTCCTTTTGTGAAATGATTGGATCCCTGCAGCCCCCAACAAATAATTTTAAATCACATCTTAGAATTCTCTTTTCTTCAGAGTTCCTTGAGCCATCCTGCTCTGGGGATTTCTCAGTGGTCTGGCTGCCTGCATTGTGTCCCACTTCTGTGGGCTTTTCTCTTCCATTCCTTCATCCCTCTCTACTCTGCTCCCACTTCCACAGTGCCCAGAAAGTCCATATTCTTTTCACTCTGTTAGTCCCAGTCATTCAGCTTTCTTCCAAACTTGATGCCATGTCTCCCTTTGCAAATCTGAAACTAAATAAAAGCTGTTCTGAGAATGACTTTTCCTTTCATTGGATTGCCTCATACTGTAAGAGAATTCTGTGGTTTCATACAATCTTTTATTTCCGTCTGTTACACAGAGGTAAGACACAGCAACTGTGGAATGTAGTAAAAAGATTGCATGTAGCTTTGGCACCAGATAGGTCTGTGTTGGAACCCTGACTGCCATTATTAGCCATGTGAATTCCTATCATCAGAGATTGTGAGAATGGATGTTTTACATGCCTAGGCTTTTGAAAGATGGTACCTAAAGGTATTTTTTAAATCATATTTTCTCAATTGCAAAGTTACTTTCATTTTAATAAATGCCCTTTGAGGAGAAATAGTGGAAAAAGCCTACTACATTAAGTGTATCATTTGTAAACTATGTCCTGATTGGAGAAAGGTAGAAATGTAGGGGATGGAAAATGCATCTTAGAGTTGAAGAATTGTAATGGATTTTAAAGCTCTTAACAAGTCAAGTTTTGTGAAACCACTCTTATGATCATAGGTGTATTGTAGGAGATGTTTACTTAACAAGTGCTTGTCGAGCACCTGTTTTGTGCCAGGCCATGTTCTAGGCTTGATGATACAGCAGTGACCAAAAGGTCTCTGCCCTCAAAGAGCTTACACACCAATGGGGACAGAGCAAGCACTGTTAATTCCTGTGAGTTAAGAGCTATGAGGAAAATCAACAGAGTGGCAACATAATGTGAGAAGCTACTAAAGGTTTTAAGCACGGGAAGTAACATGATAGGATTCATGTTTTTTGTTCTTTGTTTGTTTGTTTGAGATGGAGGCTTGCTCTGTCGCCATGCTGGAGTGCAGTGGCACGATCTTGGCTCACTGCAACCTCTGCCTCCCCAGTTCAAGCGATTCTCATGCCTCAGCCTTCTGAGTAGCTGGGACTACAGGCGTGCATCACCACGCCCAGCTAATTTTTTGTATTTTAGTAGAGACAGGGTTTCACCATGTTGGCCAGGATGGTCTCGATCTCCTGATCTCTTGATCCGCCTGCCTCGGCCTCCCAAAGTGCTAGGATTACAGGCGTGAGCTACCGCGCGCAACCAGGATTCATGCTTTTAAAACATGAACTTGCTGCTTGAAGGAAGCAGAGAACAGCAAGATGAGCAGTTGTCTAATATCTGTGCTTGACTGGAAGTAGCAGTAGTGTGGAGCAGAGAAGGTGGATCACAGTGCATTATTCAATGTGTATTTTAGAGACAGTCAACTAAGCTGACAGATTAGATATAGAGTATGGGGAGAAGGAAGAGAAATCAAGGATGACCCCTAGGCTTTCCATATGAACCTCTGAGATGTGTTATATACTGAGGTGTTGAAGATTGGAAAATTAACTGACAGAAGACAGATTAATGGAGAAAAAGCTTATTTGTGTGCATGCAAGAGCTTTCAGAAGGAGTAGCTTGCTAACTGGTTATGTAACTAATTTAGTAGGGAAAGGCAGGGGCCCTGTGAGCATAACGGATGGGTTTGTTCAGGAAAGACAAAGGGGAGAAGAACAAGGGAAGATAGCAAAGTTTGTGGTAATGTTTGTTCATGCAGGCACCAGTGGTATCTCCTCTTCATTGTGACCATAAAGTCCCCAAAGAGAGATTTATGGTAGTTTTACTCTTGGTCTACCAAGGGGAGTAAAAGTTGCCCCAAGAGGGAATTTATGGCAGCCTCATTTCCCAGAAGTTTTTGCTTTGGGTCGGATAAAGGAAGCCTGAGAAGACTTCTTTCTGCATCTGTTGAATCCCAGATGTCTTCAGTTTAATAAAATCTTCGTACCAACTCTGGGGTTCTGAGTCTCCACAGATCTTCAGCCCAAGTAGCGTTTGTTCAGAAGATGCATCTTCCATTTTAACAAGAGGGAACAGAGGAGTTATAAATAGGTACAGACATGGATAGGTTTGTGATTTGTTGGCAGAAAAAGGAGATAATTTCTATCTGAAGTCAGTACCTGAGAGAACTAGGATTACAGGAGGTTTGAGGAGAGAGTATACATCAATAGTCTAGAAGGAGAACACACTTAGGACCATATAGTAGGATTGTCAGGCAGTTCAAAGTGCAGCCTGTTGTCCCAGTTGTCACATTCTCAGCAAAATACTCTTGCTTTGGTGTAGGTACTGAAAGGGGAGAGAGTAGAGTTCAGTTACTTGGGGTTTGGAGAGGGAGGAAGTGAGCGTGTTAAAGTACAGGTTAAATATCCCTTGTCTGAAATGCTTGGGACCAGAAGTATTTCAGATTTTGGATTTTTTTTAGGTGCTGAAATATTTGCATTGTATACTTAAAAGTTCAGCATCCCAAATCTGAAATGTTCCAGTGAGCATCATGGAGGTGCTGAAAGAGTCTTGAATTTGGGACTATTTCAGATTTTAAATCATCAGATTAACCTGTTCTTTGCAAGGGAATTGTTGTAATGAGGCACTTGAGTAAGCCCCTTGGCAATGTGCCAAAGTTGGGTGTAGCTGATCAATCGCTGGGAGCAGAAAAAGCATTAATAAAAGAAATGTTACTATTGGAGGTGGGGCCTGTGGATGGCCTGTCTCATTGATACGCTTTCCATAGCCCTTCTCTGTCTAGACCTTGAAGGAGATTGGATATTGTTTGGTTGAGGAGTTTATCCTCTTATAGAATTTTGCAGATCAGAAGGTGGGGTCTCAACGTCAAATAACTTGCCAATGTCTTCCCAGCTAATGTGGGGAGAGCTGAAAACAATAGCCAAGCCTAATTCTCTGTGTTTTCTCTATGCCGCCGTGGTGTTTGTATGGCAGCTAAACTGTATGGCTGCTAAACTCGTAAATGTTGCAGTTGTAGATTCTTTCAGAACTCAGTGATTGATCTCTTAAATGACAGAGCAAATAGTTTTCTGTTAGTGAGCCTTTGGAAGATACTTGGGACCAGCTTAACTCTCTAGTTAATGGATTTGTAAAAGACTGGATTTTTAATACTTGAGTCCTAAATAACTCAAAGTGTTACTGTTTTTAACTCAGAAATGTTTTAGAACTTGGGGGAGAAATGTTGCACTTTCAAAGCTCCATACTGAAATCATAGATTTTGTACAGCATACTTTATAAGATGTGTTTTTGATGAGTCATCCACTTGTATTCTCTTACTGATTCTTCCACAGATTCCAAATGGAAATACATCAGAGCTTATTTTTAATGCAGTGCATGTAAAAGATGCAGGCTTTTATGTCTGTCGAGTTAATAACAATGTCACCTTTGAATTCAGCCAGTGGTCACAGCTGGATGTTTGCGATGTCCCAGAGAGCTTCCGGAGTAAGTAATGAAAGAAACTGAATGTTGGCATGGGGATTCCCCATATTTTATTTTATTTTAAATGTTTACTTTTAAATAATTTTAAAGTATCAAAAATCATAGCAAAATTTCACATAGGTACTTCATCCATTATAATGTCAACCATTGTTAAGATTTGATCCATGTGCTTTGTCTTTCTTTCTTTCTTTTTTTTTTTTTGTAATTTAGTTTTTGGTTTTGTTTGTTTGTTTGTTTGTTTGTTTTTTAAGACAAAGTCTTACTTTGTTGCCCAGGCTAGTGCAGTGGTGCCATGTAATCTCAGCTCCCTGCAACCTCTGCCTTCCAGGTTCAAGCGATTCCTCCTGCCTCAGCCTCCGGAGTAGCTGGGATTACAGGCGTGTGCTATCACACCCGGGTAATTTTTGTACTTTTAGTAGAAGTGGGATTTCACCGTGTTGGCCAGGCTGGTCTCAAACTCCTGACCTCAGGTGATCCACCTGCCTCGGCCTCCCAAAGTGCTGGGATTACAGGTGTGAGCCAACATGTCCAGCCTGCTTTGTCTTTCTCTGTGTGTGTGCGTGCGTGCACACACACACACACATATATGTGTGTGCAGATACCTTAGGATGACATAGACATAAACAGGCCTTAGTCTGGTCCCTGCCATGGACCTCTTCAAGTTTGCCTTCCTTCATGGTCCATTACTCTGCCCTCACACACGGCACCTATACTCAACTTAGTTTCTCCCTGCTGCTTCCGTTGTCTCGAAAATGCCTTGCGTATTCACACTCCACATCTTTGCATCAGTGCTTCCTTCCATCTTGCATACCTTTTCTGCCTGGCATACTCTTATGACTCTTTCAAGCCTGGGCTCCCTCTGTTCCCTTGGCATTCTGATTTTACCTCTATTATAGAACTCATTGCATTGCTTTTGAAATTATTTGTTTGCTAGCTGTCTGAGCAGTATAGGGATAAGGAGTTCCCTTTTCTCTTTCTAGTTCTTAGAACAAAGCCTGGCAGGTAGTAGTCGCTCGTCAGTTATGCAGTTCAGTGACCACCCTCATGAGGCACAGCCTTGGGCTTCGGTGTTACACCTGTTTTAAACTAAGCATAAGAGAGAGCCCCTGACCCCAGATTACTTACACAACTATCAGAAAAGATTATCTGTTGCAATAGAAAGCAGGAAGACTTTGTTACTACCACTTCTTTCTCCCAAAAATTAGTCTTTTGAACGTATTTCTACATTTTGGTTGTTTATATTGTCAGGCTTGTCTCCCTATTTAACGGAACTCCTGAAGGGAAAGTCTGGTTCTTAATAATCATTTGTAAAACCAAACACTGAATAACCAATAGCACTCGGTAGGTGTTTATTGACAGAATGAAGAACCAGGGTCAATTCTGTTTAACAAAGCAGAGACAGATATATTTCCGCCAATAACATCTAATATTCTTACAAATTCAAAGCTATCTAAAAATCTCTGAAGGATTCTTGATATCTAAAACTTACTTTTCCTTATTTAAGAAACAGATCGTGAACCTGGCATGGTAGCTCACACCTGTAATCCCAGTACTTTGGGAGGCTGGGGTTCTGGGGCGGGTGAATCACTTGAGGCCAGGGGTTCAAGACCACAGTGGGCAACATGGCAAAACCCTATCTCTGCAAAAAAAAATTAGTCGGGCCTGACGGTGCACACCTGTAGTCCCAGCTACTCGGGAGGCTGAGGTTCGAGGATCACTCAAGCCCAGGAGGCAGAGGTTGCAGTGAGCTGAGATCACACCAGTGCACTCCAGCCTGGGTGGCATAGCAAGACCCTGTCTCAAAAAATAAGAAAAAGAAACACATTGTGAAACTAACATCATGGAAAAATGCTATTTCCTGAAGTTACTCACGAATACTAAATGTGATCATTATAAAAAGTAGATCAGTAGATAAATACATAGCATTTAAGACCTGACAGTCTTGAGTTCTATAATTAGAATGTGAATCAAAAAGAGGTCAGTTGGTTATGGATTTGAATGTTGTGGTCTCCAGTTTTGTAGGAGAAAAAACTCTCATGTAGTAGTCTTGCTGCTCACTTTTCAATTGTTTTCCATAATGCATATTGTTCTCCCAAACTATTGTTTTGTTCCTAAAAAATTATGTCGTGGAAAAAAAAAACTCTAGCATTGATGTCAGCACTAAAGGCCGTGTAGTGTATCATTCACTGCAAGGAAACATTCATCAGACTGCTTTGCTACTCCCTCTGCTTCATCTTTTTCGTTCAATAACTTGCATTGATCAAGGCAAAAAAAACAGTATACTCTTTAAAGAGTAGTTGTCAGGTATTATTTTATTCGGTGCACAATCAAGAACCATGTTCTTTGTTGTATTTGCTGGACAAAAAGAAGAACAGGGAGGGAAACACTTTTTGTTAAAAGAGTTAAAATGCTGCTTTCATTCTTTCACTTTAGCCTTTCTTAAACTCAAATAGCAATAAAGTTGTTGAGAAATAAAATATCGGCTGGGCGCAGTGGCTCACACCTGTAATCCCAGCACTTTGGGAGGCCGAGGCGGGCGGATCACAAGGTCAGGAGTTTGAGACCAACCTGACCAACATGGTGAAACCCTGTCTCTACTAAAAATACAAAAATTAGCTGGGCATGGTGGCGCTTGCCTATAATCCCAGCTACTCAGGATGCTGAGGCTGTAGAATTGCTTGAACCCAGGGGGCAGAAGTTGCGGTGAGCCAAGATCGCGTCATGGCACTCCAGCTTGGGTAACAGAGCGAGACTCCATCTCAAAAAAAAAAAAAAAGAAAAAATATCACCATTTTCTTTAAAGAAAAAATACCTCATGCACCTCTGTATTAGCCCATTCTCACACTGCTATAGAGATACTACCTGCGACTGGGTAATTTATAAACAGAAGAGTTTTAATTGAGTCACAGTTCCGCATGGCTGGGGAGGCCTCAGGAAACTTACAATCATGGTGGAAGGTGAAAGGAAAGCAAGGCATGTCTTACATGGTGGCAGGAGGGGGAGAGAGCAAACAGGGGAAATGCCAGACATGTAAATAACCAGATCTGTGAGAACTCACCGTCAGGAGAACAGCATGGGAGAAACTGCTGCCATGATCCAGTCGCTTCCCACCTGGTCCCTCCCTCAACATGTGGGGATTACAGTTCGAGGTGAAATTTGGTTGGGGACACAGTCAACCCATATCAACATTTCTCAATTTTATTTAACTTTTTTATCCCATTTTTATTAAGGGGTAATTTATATACAGTACAATGTATAGATACTATATGTACAGTCCAGTGAGTTTTAACATGTATATATAACATCGGTATATGTATCTATTTAACATATGTATAGTCATTGACCAGTCTCGATATTTTATATTCAGCTTCTTCCACTCAGCATAATGTTTTTAAAATTTACTCATGTTGTTCAGTGTATCATTAGGCAGTCTTGTCTTTTTGCTGAGTCATATTCCATTGTATGAATTGACTAGGTTTGTTTATTTATTCTCCTGTTGATAGACATTTAGTTTGTGTCCAGTTTTGGAATATTATGAATAAAGCTACGATGAACATTCTCATACACGGCCTTTTCTGGACATACGTTTTATTTCTCCTGGATAGTTACATAGAAGTGGAATCATAGAGTAGATATATGTTTAATTTTTCTTAACTGCCAAAGCTTCCAAAATAGTTTACTGTTTTGCATTACCACCAACAGGGTATGAGAATTCAGGTTACTCGCCCCATATCTTGGCCAACATTGGTTGTTAGCTCTTATTGATGAATTAAGCTTTTGGTCATTATGAAATGCTCCTTTATCTTTGGTAATCCTCTTTGTCTTGAAGTTTACTCTGTGTGATACTAATATAGCCATGGAAGCTTTCTTTTTTGTTTTGTTTTGAGAGGGGGTCTCACTCTGTCACCGAGGTTGGAGTGCAGTGGCATGATCTTGGCTCACTGCAACCTCTGCCTCCCAGGCTCAAATGATCCTCCTAACTCAGTCTCCTGAGTAACTGGGACCACACACATGTACCACCACACCTGGCTAATTGTTTGTATTTTTGGTAGAGATGGGATTTCATCATGTTGCCCAGGCTGGTCTCAACCTTTGAGCTCAAGTGATCTTCCTGCCTCGGCCTCCCAAAGTGCTGGGATTACTGGCATGAGCCACCATGCCTGGCCAGCACTATGGTAGCTTTCTTAAGCTTTTTTGTATGGTATGTATTTTTCATTATTTTAATTTGGAATGTCTTTGTTTAAAGTTTCATTTTAGATGACAGAATACAGATAAGTGTTGCTTTTTGCTGTAGTCTAGAAAAAAGTCGCTTTTAAGGTGTTTAGACCATTTACATATAATGTGATTATGTTTAAGTCTGACGTTTTGGTGTTTGTTTTCAGTTAGTCTCATTTGTTCTCTTTTGATCCTCCTTTCCTGCCCTCTTTTGGACTGGGATTACAGGTGTGAGCCACCACGCCCGGCTAAAAGAGCACTTTTTAATATTCCGTTTTATCTCCTTTATTGACTTCAGCTATGCCTTAGTGTTATTTTTAGTGGCTGTGTGACAGATTACAGTATGCCTCTTTAGCTTATTGTGGTAAACCTTTACATATTCAACCTTAAAATATAAGAACCTTATATAGCATACTTTCATTGTGCCCCCCATTGTACATTTGTTGTCATGTTTTACTTCTACATTTACTTTTAAGCAATCTTGTAAAGATACATATGTGTATATAATTTTTTGTTGTTGTTTTTGAGACAGAGTCTCACTCTATCACCCAGGCTGAAGTGCAGTGGCGTGATCTTGGCTCACTGCAACCTCTGCCGCCCAGGTTCAACTGATTCTCCTGCCTCAGCCTCCCAAGTAGCTGGGATAAAAGGTGCCTGCCACCGCACCCGGGTACATTTTTGTATTTTTAGTAGAAATGAGGTTTCACCATCTTGGCCAGGCTGGTCTTGAACTCCTGACCTCGTGATCCATTGGCCTCGTGCTCCCAAGCTGCTGGGATTTCAGGCATGAGCCACCACGCCCAGCGCACGTGTGTGTAGTTTTTAAAGATTTGGTTTAAAATATTCACTGACATAGTTACCTGTTGTGGCACTCTTGAGTCTTTCCTTCTGACCCAGGTTGCTATCAAGTAAAATTTCCCTTCTGGCTGAAGAATTCCTTTTAACACTTCTTATGGTTCAGGTCTGCTGTTTTTCTGTAATAAATTGTAAAAATTATTTGTGAAATAATTTGTAGACAAATTAGCTCCGCATTTGAATTCTGTTAATCTCTTTGTCTTCATTTTTGAAGGATATTTTTGTTGTGTATAGAATTTTAGAGGTGTGTTGGTTTGTTTTCACCACTTTAAAGATACTATTCCATTGTCTTTTGGCCTCGGCCTCCATTGTTTATCATGGAAATTTATTTATTCCTTTTATAATTGCTCCCTTGAATTTTTCCTGCTTGGAGTTCTCTGATTCTTGGACCTGTAAGTTGTTATCTTTTGTCAATTTTGAATCATTTTTAGCCATAATCTCCAAATATTTTTCTTCTGCTTTCTTTCTGGGACTCTAATTATATGTATGTTAGACTATCTGATGTTGTCCCACAGGTCTTGTAAGCCCTGTCTTTTTTTTCTTTCTTTCCTTCACTTTATCTCTTTATTTCCAGTTGGATTTCTTTTAACCTGTTTTCAGGATTACTGATCCTTTTCTGTGGTGTGACTAGTCTGCTGGTAAGCCCATCAAATGCACTGATGAGTGAAAATCTTGATATTTTAAATTTCTGTTATTTCCATTTGGCTCTTTTTTTTTCTTCAATTTCTCACTGCTGAAATTGTAAGTTGGCCACCATTTTCTGTGCAAGTTGATTAACTGCCTTTCTCACCAGATCCTTTAAGATGTTTGTCTTTCAGTTAATGTGAGTTAATCTGATATTCCAGAATGTAGGCCAGCTGTGCTTTTCTTTTCTTTTTCTTCTTTTTTTTTTTTTTTTTCGAGACGGAGTCTCGCTCTGTCGCCCAGGCTGGAGTGCAGTGGCCAGATCTCAGCTCACTGCAAGCTCCGCCTCCCGAGTTTACGCCATTCTCTGCCTCAGCCTTCCGAGTAGCTGGGACTACAGGTGCCCGCCACCTCGCCCAGCTAGTTTATTTTGTATTTTTTAGTAGAGACAGGGTTTCACCGTGTTAGCCAGGATGGTCTCGATCTCCTGACCTCATGATCCGCCCATCTCGGCCTCCCAAAGTGCTGGGATTATAGGCTTGAGCCACTGCGCCCAGCCTTTTTTTTTTTTTGACAAGTAAACATGGTTTATTTTAGAAATGTGAGACTCTTTCAACATTAGGAAAATTTTTTAAATTATACTTTTAAGTTCTGGGATACATGTACAGAACATGCAGGTTTATTACATAGGTATACACATGCCATGGTGGTTTGCTGCACCCATCAACCTGCCATCTACATTAGGTATTTCTCCTAATGCTATCCCTCCCCTAGCTTCCCACCCCCCGACAGGGTTACATTTTCTTTCTTCTCCATAAGTCTCATAATTATTCAATGCTGAACATTGAGTATAAAAGAAAAAGAGCATTAACATATGAGATTAACATATTACACATTAGCATATAACAGAGATTGAAATTAATATTTTTATGCCCAGGAACTAGGGACACCCCTTGTAATGGCTACTAGAATAGGGGTATGAGTCCATCCAATTTGTAGTTGTTATGTCTGGGCTTTAGATATATTCAATTTACTACTGATGGAATTGAGGGTAGAATGAGGATTTCCCTTTGGCAGGACTGAGATTGACATATCGAGAAGACTTCAAGAATCTGTTTTTCAGCTCTAGTGCCAAACTGCAAGAGATCGCTCTTCACTTTACATCCAGAGTCTCAGCTTATTGAACCACTGAAGCATTTTTGTTCTCCAACTCCACCCTTGTCTCTTCTATGTCTCAGGGAGTCTGAGACCCCCTACCTAGCTGCCCTACCCCCAGCCAGCCTTGGAAAGCAAAGGCATTGCACTCACTGAGGGCCTCATGGACCTCCAAGGGTTTCCCTCAGCCTTAAACAGGCCCTGTGGACCTGCACTTCACAGGTGATCTTTTACCTGTCCTCTCCTCTCCTCATTAGCCTTCTGCAAGAGCACTTGAGAAGGGCCCAAGAGAGGGAGTTGGTGAGGAAGGCAGAATCTCTTTGCAGGTGGGGTTCCTTGAGGATCTAATTGGTCATGCCTGCAAGGGGTGACCAGCCATCTGGTTTGCCCAGGACTTTCCTAGTCTTCACACTTTTAAGTGCTGCATTCTGGGAAACCTTTCTGTCCTAGGCAAACTGAGACCACTGGTTACCCTAATGCCAGCTCACACACTGCTTTTAAAATTTTGTAAAACATTCAGCTGGCTTACCCTTCCTTGTCAACTCAGTTCTAAAGGCATTAGGTGGGGCCAAACATGGTAGACATTTGTGTGGGGTGGGAGGAACTGGGATGCACTGGGATGACCCAGAGCAGGATATCAAAGCCCAGGTAAGGTGTCCGTGTGGGAGTGGAGCAGTCTCCAGAAATAATCCTGATGAATTAAGAGAGCAACGTATATCTTTCTACACTATTTCTGTGCATGTAATAATATATTTATAAATGGAATCATATTCATTCAATGAATATTACTGATCACCTGTAATGTGTTAGACACTGAGTTTCATAATGGAGACTTGTTGCATAAAATTGACAAGCTCTTTGCCTTCTGGGAACTTAAAGAGTATTAAATGAGTGTTAAGTAAATGATTTCTAATATCTGCCTGGGGTAGAAATGTTAGTGATAACTCATCTGTGTTTATTCAGTGCGGGTTACAAAACTTATTTCAGTATGTCAAAGAACGGAACATAGAGCTTTCCACGTTGAATGCCAATATCATTCAAGATGTTAATAAGTTGTTTGCCTCCATCAAAAAGATTCTGCAGCCAAACACGTTTGGAAGGCACTTGAACTATATTCCTCTCCTTAACTAACAATGCATACTAGCACTTTGAAAACTTTGAGAAGTCCTGCAATTGAGAAATGTGTTAACCTTATGTAACCCAGAATTTTGTAAAGTTATTTGTCCACAGCATTCTTTTGGCCACAGAATATCTCTTAACATTTCTATGAGTGCTATAGTTTTTTGAAACAGTTTGGGAAATGTTATTAAAGATTGTAACAAATGAAGGGGGAATTTGACGCATCTTTTTTTTTTAATTATAGGAAAATTTCATTTTTATTTTTAACCTAGAGATTTTATTTTTTCTTTTAATTTAAGGAAGTGTTGATGGCGTCTCTGAATCCAAGTTGCAAATCTGTGTTGAACCAACTTCCCAAAAGCTGATGCCAGGCAGCACATTGGTTTTACAGTGTGTTGCTGTTGGAAGCCCTATTCCTCACTACCAGTGGTTCAAAAATGAATTACCGTTAACACATGAGACCAAAAAGCTATACATGGTAGGAAGTTGATTTTGGGGGCATTTGGGGAAGTTAACATGTAAAACAAATGGTACAATTGAAATATAAAGTAAACATTAAAACTCATATCCTTTCAGATGTTTTAATGTTTTCAATATTTTTATTTAAAGTCCCTTATGATTTCATATTAACTAACTCTTATATTTGCTAAAGTGCTAGAATTCAATTCAGGCTTATATGTAAAACGTCAAATAGTATTGCATGAAACTCAGCACTGTTGGAATCATTACAACATTTACTTGCTGGTATTTAACCTGATGAATGGAGCTAATGTAACATTGTCTAAAGCCTTCTGAGATGTTATGTTTTGCAGGGTATTTTTAAAACACAAAATGACTTTTTCTCCAAGCCATTAAAATTGAAGAGAAAGTATTTACATGGTCTAATATTGATATAGGTGCCTTATGTGGATTTGGAACACCAAGGAACCTACTGGTGTCATGTATATAATGATCGAGACAGTCAAGATAGCAAGAAGGCAGAAATCATCATAGGTAAGAAATATTTCTCCAGTGTTCTGACAAGTGGACTATAATATAAGCTATATAAACTGCAACGTTTAAGCAAAGGAAATTATACTTTTTACCCCATACTATTTAATGATGTGTTAAGTATTAGAAGTTATATTATTTATATTGAAATTTGAAAGAATGCACACTAAAATCATAATCTAGGTTCGCAGAAAGGAAAAAGAATCAGGAAAAAAGGCCATTTTATTTAGATTATTTTAGTTATAGTTTATTTTCAACATTTATGATAAAATATATATTCTTTAAAGCTTTAGCTACAAAAAATTTGATTCAGTGGAAAAAGATTTTTGGCCAGGTGCAGTAGCTCACACCTGTAAAATCCCATCACTTTTGGAGGCCAAAGGTTGGTGGTTCAGTTGAGCCCGGGAGTTTGAGACCAGCCTGGGCAACATAGTGCAACTCCATCACTAATACCAATAAATAAATAAATTAGCTAGGCATGGTAGCATGCACCTGGTGCCAGCTGTTTGGGAGGCTAAAGTGGGAGGATTGCTTCAGGCTGGGAGGTTGAATTAAAAATAATAAAAAGATTTTTAATAAAACATTTTTAAAAACAAACACATATAAAGGAAAGAAAGGTTATTAATCAACAATCCCATTATTAACTGCATAATTTGGGAATTTGTTATATTTCAGCTTAATATATTTGAAGTTATATTGTTCATAGTAGGAGGTATTGATGCATGTGTTGGTTTGCCAACATATCTCTATGATATTTATCTCTATTTGCTTGACGGCCGCCCTTCTTAAGATCATGAATTACAATATATTCAAATTTGTTTTTTCTGAAACAAGGAAGAACAGATGAGGCAGTGGAGTGCACTGAAGGTAGTGTAAGTCTTTGGTTTGAAACCAAATCTCCTGCATGCTAGTTACTCTTGGGATTGGTGGAGTGCTCTTAGCTTACTGAGTGCAGTGATGGAAAAAATACTAGCTGTAAGAAATGATTTTGATTGAAGAATATTGTATTTTAATCTTTGAAGCTTTATAAATGGACAGACACGATTAAATTGACACACTATTACAATAACTAATCTTCAGTTGACTTTCTATTAATATTACATATAAGAACAAAGTTCCTGCATTGTATCTTTTGAGTAGTGAACATTTGCAATTAATTTTTAATGTTAAGTTTTATCTACATAAAATTTATTAAAAAGATAAGTGGCTATATGATCATGGATATTTGTTTTAGATTATTTTGTCTGTCCTTTAGCCATGATTAGATGCTGTCAAATGAAATTTAGTTTTTATAAAAGTTTCAGGAGAGGAAGTTTGTTTAACATATGTTTTATGAAATATTAAATATTCTGTATTAATATAAAATTGATCAGGAGTTTTTGAAGCTACAAGACTTTAGATAATCTACCATGTCACCTTTACCATAATATGTAAAGGGAACTGAAAATCTGTTTCAACATAAACTTCTAATTTTTTTTAATTAGCCAAAGCATTGTACTTAAATTGTAATGAGTAAATATTAAAACTTGGATCATCTTTCCTTAGTGTGATGTCATATTGTTTTGCAAAATGAGATTTGTGGATGGCAAAGTATTTTTTTCAATTTCTGCCTCTTTATTACATAAGCTTAGGCTCTACTTGGGTAAAGTAAGGAAATAATGTTAAATTTTACATTTTCTGATTTTCCTGTCCTGCATGTCTCTATAGCATCACTTTGAAATACTATAATTACTGTTTTCATCCTAATATATAGTTGCGAACAAGAATTCTGTCTTGTAAGGGAGTTATAATTCGATGATCTGTTAACCCTGTTTGAGGGAAGCCATGTGAAGAAATCCTAATCGAACTCCTCTTCCTGTCTTAATCCTTTTTGCCTAATTGCATGGTTTTTAAGACTTCCTAAAGTTGGAAACCTCTAAGAATAAATATAAGCTAGCACTGCTGTTTGGCTTCAGGGTGATGCGTGTGAATTATCACCTTGCTGTGCTGCTTCTATACCTGCAATATTCTCTGTAATTTTTGCAGTAGCAAGCACACTATTAAATAATAATTTTCACGTAACTCTATTTAGAACACATAAAGATGAAAATCCAGTTACGAAGTTTCTCCAGAAGTCTCAGGTGAAAAAATTAGATCCAAATTTTTTTTCAGTGAAAGTTCACAAAGTTGAGAATTGCATATGAACAATGTCCTTTATTATATATATATTTTTTACCTATAGAGCATGGTGTCCTCTATTGCATTTTGTGTATTTTGTTCAAGATACTTGATCAGACTATTCAGCCATAAAAAAGGAATGAAATTATGTCATTTGCAGCCACATGGTTGGAACAGTCATTATGTTGAGTGAAATAAGCCAGGCACAGAAAGACAGATATCATACGTTCTTACTTATATATGGGAGCTAAAAAAGTCGATCTCATGAAGGTAGAGAGTAGATTAAGACTGGGAAGAGGCTTGGGGGTGGATGAAGAGAGGTTGGTTAATAGGTACAGACCTGCAGTTAGAGGGAAATAAGTTCTAGTGTTTGATAGCAGAGTAGGGTGACAATAGGTAACAACTCTTTACCATGCCTTTCAAAATAGCTAGAAGTGAAATATTCCCCACACAAAGAAATAAGTGTCTGAGATGATGGATATCCTAAATACCCTGATTTGATCATTATACATTATATGCATGTGTCAAAATATCTCATGTATCCCATAAATATGTACAATTATTATGTTTAAATGAGAAGAAGATACTTGATCAGGATGAGGGGTGCGGGTTGAATAGGTGGATTTTTTTAGGGCAGTGCAACTATTCTATATGATTAATGATGAATACATGTATACAAATTTTAATCATTTAGGAGGTCAGAGGAGGGGAGTCCCAAGATGGAATGGAGACTATTAGAAAAGAACCTAACTGTATTGCAAATGTATGATACAGCCTCATTGAAGAGGGGTGAAAGAGTATGGTGCTGCCTACTAAGTAACTGGGAATAAGTTGAGCCTAATACTGAAGGCAGAAGAAATTGTGCTGACTCAGACCCTTGTGCTGACTCAGACCTTCTTCAATTGATTTTATGTAACATATAAGAATAAAGTTTCTACATAAAAAAAGTATGAATAGTATGTAACATTTGTAATTTATTGTTAATGTTAATTTTTATCTTCATAAAACTTGAAAGAAAAAGATGGCTATAATGTCATTGCTTATTTTACCTATCCATTGGCCATGATAAGATGTCCCATGGGGGTACAGGTTACTTCTGAAACCACTGTTTCTCCCCAAAAACACCTTACACCTTGAGAAACTATGAATCTAACCATGAGAAAAACATCAAATCTCAGTTGAGTGACATTCTGCAAAATACCTGACAATTACTCCTCAAAACTGCACTGTCATCACAAACAAGGAACACCTGAGCAAGTGTCACAACCAAGAAGATACAAGCCTAAGGAGACACAAACAGTTGTAATGTGAGATCCTGAATGGAGTCCCTGAGTAAAAAAGACCATTAATGATTCATTAGTTGTGACAAATATACTATTCTAGCATAAGACGTGACAAATACACTATGCTAACGTAAGATGTTAATAATAGAGAAATTAGGTATGGGGTATATAGGAACTCTCTCTGCACTACCTTCACAGTAGTTCTGTATCTAAAATTAAAAGTTGACTTAAAGATCATTTGAGATTACTGGTTTTAATTGGCCAGAATATCTAAAACTATGAATAAATTATGAAAGAGCCTAGTTTTTGTCACTTAATGAAAACAGTGATAGCTTAGAAGTCCTAAATGATAAGCACAGCAGTATTCACTATTCTTTGCTATTTGATATTTGCATGGCTTCTTCATTTAATTTGAAAAGTTGTAAACTGATAAAACACTATAGCATAATTCACTGGCTCAAAGCTACTTTGATTAGTCTTACTATTTATGCTAAATTGGCATTTCGATTACTTAGTCTGTTTTCTCTTATTTTGTTTTAGATGAATTAAATAATCTTGGTCATCCTGGTGAGTAATATAAACATAAAACTTTAGTTTTAGATTTTTAAGTTGTTGAATGCAGTAAAGATACCATAGGTACTCTTTTGCTATAGTAATACTAGTAACTTTTTTCTATATGTTTAATAATATAATTTAAAGTTGAAATTAACTACATGAAGTACAATTTTATGCAAGTGATACATTAAAAATATTTTAGGTTATAAAACTGTAAGGGTAGAAAAAAAGTGTTTGAGGTAACCTAAAACCTCAATGTATTTTTTATCATTGTGTGTTACTCCGTATATCATAACAAGGAAGTTAATGGGGGAAGTACATGATCTTTAATCTGAAAGCAGGAAGCAGCGTTTGACAGAGTGATAGGGGTAACATTTCTGAACTGATCAGACCCTTGGGACCTTTTTCTTGGTTCCTTAGTCATACAGTGTATTTGAACTAGTTGGGTGGGTGCCTATATCTGGAGTAAGAAGTGTGTTTGTGGGGATCATTGGCACCGTACAGGTGGGTTGGTCAGTGACCATTTCTTAATGAGTGACAGTTGTCAAGAATATGCAGAACTCTGTAGGCTAATTTTAATTAGAACAGATTTCTAACAAGCTAAGCCTTCAACTGAGATAAAAGGCATATCAACAGTGAGAACTACATGAAGACACAGGATATCAACACAGTGTAGGCTTTCTGAAAGACAACGATGGAACCTGTGAATAGATCTGAAAATAAAACCTTTCAGGAGTAGATTAAGAAGGTGGTTATGTCATTTAATATTTGTAGAAAGCCCTGTTACTTCTCTACTTATTTCTTATTATTTTAGCATCATTACTAGTTTGCTTAGTGTCATATTCATATTGCATTAGCAAACATCTATTATTGTGAATGCCGTTGGACTGTGCTAACTGAATATAAGCAAATTAGACACAGCAGAAAGTCCCCATTATGTGTGCATCATTCTCCTTGCTGTAGTAACCTCAAATTCACACAAAGCCTCAGTGAGACCTGCTTCAAGTAGGTCTTGAACTGTCAAAAACCTTCCTAGTAATTGTTTCTCTTGGTCTGAATAGAATCCCCTTTCCTAAATTAGTCTGTTAATTCTTGCTTTTCTTTAATGACCATTATGAAAAACTATTTCAGAAAAACTGTTGTAAATAGCCACGACTAAGATTCTAAAATTTTCCTGGCCCTTTGAGTTTTTTCTTACTTCCCACAATTCAGGGAGTACCCAAAGTTTAGGTTTAAAAGAAGAATGTTGTACAGGGAAAGCTTTTAATAGGCTTCAGTGGCATTTATTTTACCAATAATACAAAGTTATCTCTCGACAGTAGTGGACATACAATTGATCAACTACATGTTTCCCTACATGGTGCTCCAGGTGCAGGGAGGGATTTAGTTTCCGTATAGTAGAGAGTGAAAGCATAGAATCCAGAAGGAGACTTCCTCAGTTAGTATCCAGATTTGCTACTTACTAGCTTAATCACTTTGGATGAGTGACTTTAATCTCTCTCTGCCTTAATTTCCTTGTCTATATAATGGGGTTAATATAGATAGGGTAGAGTGAGGTTTCATTAGATCTATTATATATAAAGCATGTAGAACGGTGCCAGCTGTGGCATCAGGAAATGGTAATTACTGCTCCTTCTTATTGTGAACACCACCATCAGTTTTTTCCATTCAAGAGTGTTTTTATTAAAAATCTGAAGATTAGAAACTATATTCTGTAAATGATGCTGCTGATGTTTTATACTTTTCCTATATCTTTAACTCTGGAAATATACCATGGACAACAGCATCTTATATGTTTCGCTTTTTTATCTTTGTATAGATAATAAAGAACAAACAACTGACCAGCCTTTGGGTGAGTAGAGCTTTAAAATGCGTAATCAAAGTATAATTATTGTGTATAACTCCAGAAGGAATTTAAGACATTTTAATTTGCTTTTTTAAAGAAATATTTGAATAACATTGGGACCAGATGTTTTATTTTTTGTATCTGTAAAAGAAGGTTTAGAAGAGGAGGCTTAAAAATGATTACAAGTTCAGTTTCTAGGGTCAAGTCACCTTCTGTGGAGTGATTTGTGTGTTTCTCACAGCATGCAAACAGACGTTCATACAAAAAGAAACATGTACATGCTGCATAATTAGCATAGGGGAGGAAGTGGTTAGTGCTGCCTCTTGGTGAGGGATAGAAATCACAAGGGCTGCAGTAGCTTTAGCGTTTGCCCCTCTATCTTCTCCAATGGGAAGAGAAAATAATTTAGAATAAAATGTAAATGAACAGTTGCATTTAAAGCATGCCTGGGACAAGAAAATGTAAGGGAGAAAAGTTTAGCAGATTAACATTTAAAGGTGATAATAATAGGTAACATCTTGATTCTGGCAGAGGCCAGATAAAATATGTCTAAAATTTGTCCATTAGATCAGCTACTGAAGATGTGATTGGTGACTTTGAGTGGAATGTTGAAAGTGCCTAATATGTGTCAGTTACTGAGTTATGCTGGGAATTTAAACATGGATACAATGTAGAAAATAGTGGGAAAAGATTCAGAAGTGTACAAATGAAGACAGTACATACTAATTTGTTGGAAAGAAAGGGTGATTTGAAATTAACTAGATAGGGCATATATTCAAAGTGTTTTGGTAGGAGGGGAAAATGTGAGGATATTTACATTTGGAAAGGAAGTATCTATTGAGACTGTGTAGATTGACTGTGTAGATTAGAGTGATCCATCAAAGAGAGGACAATTTATAGAGCAAGTTCCTAGAAGAGATGATAGGGATTTGGGCCCAGGTGAAAACAAGAGAAATTGGCTTTAATCAGAATGTTGAAACTTCTTTTGAGATTAAAAAGAAGGAGGGATTGGTGAAGAGATAGATTTATTGGGAAGTTGAGGACATTTTTAGTTTGTTTTTTGTTTCTAGGTAATTAGGCATAGTCATATGCTTAAAAGATTGAGGAAAAGGCCGGGCATGGTGGCCCACGCCTGTAGTCCCAGCACTGTGGGAGGCCAAGGCAGCAGGATCACCTGAGGGTCAGGAGATCGAGATCAGCCTAACCAACATAGAGAAACCCTATCTCCATTAAAAATACAAAAATTAGCTGGGCGTGGTGACACATGCCTGTAATCCCAGGTATGTGGGAGGCTGAGGCAGGAGAATCTCTTGAACCTAGGAGGCAGAGGTTGTGGTGAGCTGAGATCGCGCAATTGCACTCCAGCCTCGGCAACAAGAGTGAAACTCTGTCTCAAAAAAAAAGATTGAGGGAAAAAGAATAAAGTAAGGCTGAATATAGATCTTACGCTGTGGCAGAGGCTTAGAGGCTAAAGAATATGGAAGCAAGGTCTGATAAATCTGATCTACAAGTGAATGTGTATTGAGAGTCCAACTAAGACTTTTAAAAATTAAGAATTTATAATGGTTCAGATCAGTTGTGTGATTTTTCAGTAGCAGAACTCAGCTTTAAAATAGAGAAGGTGATCTGGGCGTGGTGATACATACCTGTAATCCCAGCTACTCGGGAGGCTGAGTCATGAGAATTGAACCCAGGAGGCGGAGGTTGCAGTGAGCCGAAATCACGCCACTGCACTCCAGCCTGGGTGACAGAGTGAGACTCTGTCTCAAAAAAAAAAAAAAAAAAAAAAAAACCTTCAAAAAGTTACTAAACTGGGAGAAAATGAAGGAATCAGGAGATTTTTAAAGTTCACCAAGTTAGAAGAGAAGTAGAATAAGTAGTAGATGGCAAAACTGTTAAAAGAATAGGAAGTTGTTTTGATTACAAAGAGGAAATAGATTATTTTAGATTTCAGAGGTGGAGCAACTTAGGTTGACGCAAAGTCCAAGCCATGATCATGGAATCAGGAGGCAGTGAAGGTGAAGGTGTTTGATGTTGATAAGGATAAGGGACTGTGAATTACCACCTTAAGAAAACCTGCTATGAAGGCCAGTCGCAGTGACTCACGCCTGTAATCCCAGCATTTTGGGAGGCCGAGGCAGGGGGACCACCTGAGGTCAGGAGTTCCAGACCAGCCTGACCAACATGGTGAAACCCCGACTTTACTAAAAATAGGAAAAAAAATTAGCCGGATGTGGTGGCACATGCTCATAGTTTCAGCTACCTGGGAAGCTGAGGCAGGAGAATCGCTTGAACCTGGGAGGCAGAGGTTGCAGTGAGTGGAGATCATGCCACTGCACTCCAGTCTGGGCGACAGAGTGAGACTGTCTCAAAAAAAAAAAACCCTGCAAGCCGGGCACGGTGGCTCAAGCCTGTAATCCCAGCACTTTGGGAGGCCGAGATGGGCGGATCACGAGGTCAGGAGATGGAGACCATCCTGGCTAACACGGTGAAACCCCGTCTCTACTAAAAAAATACAAAAAAACTAGCCGGGCGCGGTGGCGGGCGCCTGTAGTCCCAGCTACTCGGGAGGCTGAGGCAGGAGAATGGCAGAAACCCGGGAGGCGGAGCTTGCAGTGAGCTGAGATCCGGCCACTGCACTCTGGCCTGGGCGACAGAGCGAGACTGTCTCAAAAAAAAAAAAAAAAAAAAACCTGCTATGTTTCATTCATAGTGGTAAGTTTTCATGTATTCCAGCTCCATGGTCTTTTCTTTAGATCTCCAGACAGACTTCGCTGATTAAGAAATACCTATTAAAATAGTGTTCTGAACAAAGGCATAGCCATCATATTCCATAGTGAGGAGCATACATATGTCTTAGGTACATAAAATGACAAGATCCAAATATAACTGGGTTAGTTGTTGAAGATGGTTTAATCACAAGTATGCATTTAATAGTAATGTTAATAAACTAAGTGTTTTCACCTTGTGAAATGTATAATTTAACCCTGAGATGTACGTATTTTTCCTCATTTTTAGTAGATGAAAATTTAAAACTGTAAGTGTTTAGTAAAACTTGCTCGGGATTATACAATTTAGTGGTTGAGACAGGATTGAAACCCAGCTGTCTCTCATTCCATAGCCTCTGTTAGCTCCATTATGCCAGGTATTCTTTCTCAAACGTGTCCCAATTGAAAGAACAAGATAAATGGAATATCAAGTCAACTTCTATCATGGAAGTTCACCAAACATTTATCTAATGTTTCATCTGTGCTTTATGACAGGCGTCCCCCACCCCCAGGCTGTGGACCAGAACCAGTCCGTGGCCTGTTAGGAACTGAGACACACAACAGGAGGCAAGTGAGCGAGCATTCCCATCTGAGCTCTGCCTCCTGTCAGATCAACAGCGGCATTTGACTCTCATAGGAGTGTGAACTCTATTGCACACTCCTTAGGAGGATCTAATGCCTGATGATCTGAGATGGAACAATTTCATCTCAAAACCACCCCTCCCCTGACACTGTCCATGGAAAAATTGTCTCCCACAGAACTGGTCCCTGATGCAGAAAGGTTGGGAACTGCTGCTTAATGAAACAAGAGAACAAGCCTTGGTTTGTGAATTCAAGGCTTTGGGATACTAATAGGAGACAGACATTAAATGAATAATATAGTACATGATACATGCCTAGTAGAAATATGTAAAGAATCTAGAAATTGTTTATAGAAGATGGTGATCAGATTAGTTTAGGAGAGTTAGAGAAGGCTTTATCCTAAGAGGCAAAGCCAAGGTGACAATTTTCAAGGATGAATTGGGAGCTCTCAAGGGGATAAAATGAAAATGTATGGGATGAGAGTTCATTCAGAAATGAAGGAGAGGGAAAAAAGGGTGAAGACATGGTGAGGATGGAGGCATGAAGTAGATGGTGTGGGTGAGGAACAAGTAGTTCAGTATTGTTGGAAGGTGGGAAACCAGGGAAGGAGTGACTGGTAATGTGGTTATTTATTGCTGAATAACATTGCAAAATTTACTAGCTTAAGAACTGCATGAGTTTTATTATCTCTCATGGTTCTCGGGGTTGGACTGGGTTTAGCAGGTGGTTCTGCTGGTCTTTCTTGGGGTCTCTCATGCAGTTGCAGTCAGATGAGGCTGGGACTGCAACATTCAAGATGACTTCGCTTACATACCTGGCACCTTAATGGGGGTTGCTGAAAGACTGTGAAGACTGAAAAATCTCCCTCCCTCTCTCTCTCTCTTTCTCTTCCTCTCACTCTGTCTCTCCCTCTCCTTGTCTGTCTCTCTCTGTCATCCCCTCCTCTTCCAGCCCCCCAACTTCTTTCTCTTCCTTTCCCTCTCCCTCTTTCCCTCGGTTCCTTGTCCTTCCCTGAGTGGTCTCTCCATGTAGCTGTTTTCTTTATGTCATGGCTGGATCTCCAAAGTGGAAACTGTCAGAGCTTCTTAAGGCTTAGACCCTGAACTGGCAGAGTCACATATTATGTTGCGCAAAGAAAGTCACGATACAACCCAGATTCACAGGTAGGGTGACTGTACTCACAAGGGCAAGGATACTGTGGTTTGCTGGGAGCCGCCTGCTACCACAGCTGGAAAGATAGGCATGGACTAGAATGCAAATGGCCTTGAATGCCAAACTACATCACCAGTCTAGCCCCCAGCCACGCCTTCCCTAGTCCTCCACCTTCCAGCAATACTGAGCTGCCTGTTCCTCACCCACACCATCAAACTGGGACTTTATTTTGTAGGATGTGAAGAGTCACTAAAAGATTTAATACTTGAGATTTTTAAACAAATACTTAGTAGCATTTACTATATGCCAGCTCCTTTTCTAGGTGCTTCTGAATATTAATTCATTTTAGATAAGTAAGATAATAAAATTATTAGACATGGGACTAACGATATAACACCAGTTTTTGAAGAATATATTACATTAAACTTTGGAAGCTGTTTAGAATCATGAGTTAAAATGTCTTTCTGAAGTGGCTTCATTATTCTTTTGCTGAATCCGGTGGCATTTTTGTTTCACTTTTCCAATAAATGGTTTGTGTTCAAGAAGTTGTGGATAGCTCTTACAGCAAATGTTTTTCTACAGAAAAATTCCCTTCATTTATGTTATCACTTGAAGACCATTATAAATTGCTTTATATTTGCCATCTTGAAGTTTTCTTTATTCCTCAGTCTTACCTCCTCAAATTCAAGTTTTATTGTTCGTTTCTCTGTCGTGTCTTTTTTCGTCTCCCTTTCTACTGCTTCTCCATCTTCCGATCACCCCAGTTCACCTGTCACCCAGGAACTGTTTTACAAGTAGATTGGACAGGTAAGATTTACTTACCCCACCATCTTTTTCACCATTAAAGTCAAGGAAATGCTCTAAGACATCTTAGAAACTAGCTATTAAAAATTATCATTGGGGAAAAATTTTAGAAGTGTTATAGACAATTATCAATACATACATTTTAAGACCTGTAGTTCTCACACTGTTGAGCCTGTGCATTCTGTAAACTGTACCAAGTGTTTCTTTCCCGAAGAGATAACAAAACCAGTGAATAAAGATTTGATAGCAGCAAAAACATCCCATGATGCTTAGTTTGACAGTTAATTGTATTTCCCTAAAGACCCAGTGATTTCTTTTTATTATATACTTATAATTGTTTTCTACCAATAAAAATCTATGATGTGTATAATTAAATGATGGTATTCCATGGAAAAATGGAATGATTTACAAGCATTTTACTACCCCAGTAACTTTTTAACCTCTTGCTGTAAACCTATGATTTGGGCTATAATGATGTAAACCAGAGACAATGCATTCTCGCATTTCCCCTCACTTTAGAAGAAGATTGATCTGAGTCTGTCACTCTGTTGAGGTTGGATCTGGATTCTAATAGCATTGATGGACTCACAAAAAATGTGCTGTGGATTAGCCAGCTAACAGTCTTGCTATAGTGGGTACTTTAGTGTAAGAATACTAGCTTATTTTAAAATAAATTTTGAAAAGGAAATACAAGGCCAGGTGTGGTGGCTCACACCTGTAATCCCAGCACTTTGGAAGGCCGAGGTGGGCAGATCACCTGAGGTCCGGAGTTTGAGACCACCCTGACCAACGTGGAGAAACCCCATCTCTACTAAAAATACAAAATTAGCCAGGCGTGGTGGCGCATGCCTATAATCCCAGCTACTCGGGAGGCTGAGGTGGGAGAATTGCTTGAACCCGGGGCGGCAGAAGGTTGCAGTGAGCCGAGGTTGTGCCATTGCACTCCAGCCTGGGTAACAGGAGCGAAACTCCATCTCAAAAACAAAAGGAAATACAAGTGATGTTAAGTTTTATGCTGCCTCCTATTGAAATCCATGCTGAGTATTCTTAGCTTTTTCATTGAATTAATGATGTGGCTTAAGTATCATTTCACTGTTATATATATTGATAAGACTGGGCAGTTTGCTGGAAATCTCTGAACATGTACATACAGAATAAAGATGACATGATGTAAAATTACTGAGGCTTTTCACAAAGTAGAGTTTTTAATCCTTTGAGAAAGTCACATTATTTTAAGTTGATGCCAGTTTTAACGCTAGGTTTAAGTGTTCTATGGAAAGAAAAGCAATTTCAGCAGATTTTTGGTGAAATAATCATCTCAATGATTTGAAACATCTGAAATTACATATTGTAGCTGTCAAGTCAGCAATGTGATTATTCATGCCTGTTTCAACTTCGTAAGAGTAGTATTCATAACTTACAAATAAACAGGGTTGGTTACCAAGTCCTGGCCTGTGTCAGAGGGGGGTGGCCTGCAGTTCTGGCCAGGCGGCTCTTCAGCCAGTTGGCTGGTGCTGCAGGTACTCTTGTCACCTTGTCTCTCTGCTCCCTGGCATTTCTATCACTGCTGCTACCATGACAGGTGCTGCACACGCCCCACTGTCAGCCCTCAAGAAAGAGCCATCACAGGCTTTTATTGTCACGGAATAGTCTTGAGGTTTTGGTGTGTTACTTTTTTTAATTTTAATTTTTTTCCTCCTTTTGATACCAGTGGGTCTTGAGTTTTTAACCACTGACCCCATTCCAGGCTATCAAAGAAAGGTACCGTGTTGAAGACCTCATAAACACTGTCCAGGCTTCCACACTGTTTTAGATGGGCTGCACACCTGGTTAAGCTAGCTGCTACTTATAGGCATAGATACACATCTTTTTTTCTTTTACGAACAAAAAAACTGTTTCTATCAGAATATATTATCTTTGAGCAAAGTCTCAGTGCACTAAGTTCAAAAAATGAACTTTTAAGGTACTCATACACAAAATCTTCACATACCCCTGAAATAGCCTCATTTGAGTCAAATGAGGAGTATTTTTAAAAGATGCTAAGAAGAGTCAGTAGTACATCCACATGGCTACTGCAGAAACCGAGAATATAGTACTCAATGAAGTTCTCTCTCTCTTTGGTATTTCCCTTCATTCACTCTAATGTGAATTCTTCCTGTCCCTTTTTTAGTTATTTATCTTGATTTTAGCCTCTTCCATTCTCAGCAAAACAGAACCTAATTTGATGGGAACCCAATTTCAGATACTCCTTGTTTAAATTTGCTCCAAAAGTCTAGTTGAATATTACATCCCTTTTGTTATAATTTATTAAAAGTAAACTTTAATATTAATTACTATTATGCTTCATATGCAGCTAGTAAATATCCTTTGCCTGGCTCTCAGAAGTGTGAATATGTTTAATTTCAGTTTGATGTTGTTAGCATCTGTGTTCCTCAGAGAATATTGATCTGCTACATAAATAGTTCTAATATGAAATTAAATAATAATGAAATCTTATTTGAAATGAAATAATGCAGTCTTAAAGCATACTTTTTTATTATAATACCATTTCCATAGGTTTTGTTCTAATCGTTACATCTTCTTTAAACACCCCCTTTCTTTTTTTTTTTCAAAGCAAAGGACAAGGTTGCCCTTTTGATAGGAAATATGAATTACCGTGAGCACCCCAAGCTCAAAGCTCCTTTGGTGGACGTGTACGAATTGACTAACTTACTGAGACAGCTGGACTTCAAAGTCGTTTCACTGTTGGATCTTACTGAATATGAGATGCGTAATGCTGTGGATGAGTTTTTACTCCTTTTAGACAAGGGAGTATATGGTAAGATATTTATAATGTTTGTTTTTACAATTATCCATTATTCTTTTCATTATACCAGTTAGGTTAAGAGTTGAAAATCAGATAAGGTAAGCGTGTTGTTGAATGGAAGAGTTTTATTTTTCTTATTAAGATGATACATTTGATCTTCATTCCATCTGAATAACTAATTAGCTTCATGTCTTTACTTTTATATTTCTTGTTTTGTCAAAACATACTGTTCTTATTAGAATTCTTGCCTGTCTTTTGTGATTTTTTTTTATTGATAGAGCCACAGTATAGTAAAACTTGATGACCACACAGCAAAATTCACATTCATATGTGGAAAATACTACAGTATGTGGGGTTTTCTTTGGGGGGATAGCATAAAAGGTTCTAGTAGAATGTATATTTTGTATGTTTCCTTTTCCTAACTATTGCATGGTATTTTCTAGTCTTTTAGTGGGAACTAGATTTTAACAAGGAAATGTTGGTGGATGGGGCCTATAAAAGCAATTTGTAAATTGAAATTCTATACAGATATGCTTAGAAATGTACCTCTACAAAAATTCTAACAGTAAATGTTTAAATTTTTTTTCCCATTCTTTCACCTAAATATGTTAACACTGCATATTTGGTAAAGAATTTCAAAAGAGACAGAATGTGCTATCAGTAGCAAATCATTTATTTGGTGATTTATTTCTTTCAATATGGAAAGGCCAGCTGTTGAGCTCATCTGAACCGTGTTTTGCAGGATTGTGCTTCTGTGACATTGTGCAATAACATCAGATTGCCAGGGAAGTGACATTTCCAGGCCTGTTGTTAGGCATACAATGATAAACAAAAAGTACCGGTTTGGCTCCTGTATCTTTCCAATTATTTTATTTTAATAATTTCTAAATTTACTCTTATTATTTGTAATTAGATTGATAAGGCAAGTTTGGTTAGAATTTTTAATGGTTCTCAAAGTAGAATTTTTAATGAAACAAAAGCTTTTTTTTTTCCGCCCGCCCCAAGATTTACCACACTGTCGTATAAGGGATGGGGAAAGTCTTAAAATCTTACTTAAATGAGTTTCCTTCTCTAAATAATGAGGATTTAGAGAAAGACAAATGCTGTTAACAAGGTAAACACCTCAAATGTGAGATTTCAGCTATTATGCTGATGTGTTAATACAACTTTGCTTATAAGTCTTATGGAGTGATGACTAATGGGCGTATCCATCCATTTTTTCTCATGAAAATCTGAAAGAATATACAGTGCAAATATGCCACCTTGGTAATTGGCTTATACAGGTTGAGCATTCCTCATCTGAAAATCCAAAGTCTAAAACTTTTTGAGTGCCAACATGATGCCACAAGTAGAAAATTTTACACCTTACGTCATGAGGTGTCAAAGTTAAAACTTTGTATCATGCACAAAATTATTAAAATATTATATAAAATTACCTCCAGGCTATGTGTATAAGATGTATATGAAATATAAATGAGGCCAGGCGAGGTGGCTCATGCCTGTAATCTCAGCACTTTGGGAGGCTGAGGTGGGTGGATCACTTGAGCCCAGAAGTTGGAGACCAGCCCGGGCAACATGGCAAAACCCCGTCTCTACTAAAACACAAAAATTGGGCCGGATACAATGGCTTACACCTGTAATCCCAGCACTTTGGGAGGCCGAGGTGGGCAGATCACCTAGGTCAGGAGTTCGAGAGCAGCCTGTCCAACATGGTGAAACCCCGTCTCTATTAAAAATGTATGGTGGCAATCACCTGTAATCCCAGCTACTCGGGAGGTTGAGGCAGGAGAATGGTTTAAACCCGGGAGGTGGAGGTTGTAGTAAGCCGAGATCATACCACTGCACTTCAGCCTGGCTGACAGAGCGAGACTCCATCTCAAAAAAATAAAATAAAAACACAAAAATTAGCTGGGCATGGTGGTGCATGCCTGTAATCCCAGCCACTCAAGAGGCTGAGACATGGCCGGGCGCGGTGGCTCACGCCTGTAATCCCAGCACTTTGGGAGGCCGAGACGGGCGGATCACGAGGTCAGGAGATCGAGACCATCCTGGCTAACACGGTGAAACCCCGTCTCTACTAAAAATGCAAAAAATTAGCCGGGCGAGGCGGCGGGCGCCTGTAGTCCCAGCTACTCGGGAGGCTGAGGCAGGAGAATGGCGTGAACCCGGGAGGGGGAGCTTGCAGTGAGCCGAGATCGCGCCACTGCACTCCAGCCTGGGCGACTAAGCGAGACTCTGTCTCAAAAAAAAAAAAAAAAAAAAAAAAAAAAAAAAAAGAGGCTGAGACACAAGAATTGCTTGAACCCAGGAGGCCGAGGTTGCAGTGAACCAAGATCACACCACTGTACTCCAGCCTAGGCAACAGAATGAGACTTGGAATCTTGGTCTCAAAAAATAAAAGAAAAACATAAATGAGTTTCGTGTTTAGACTTGGGTGGCATCCCCAAGATAACCTCATTATGTGTATGTAAACATTCCAAAATCTGAAACACTTCTGGTCCCAAGTCTTTCAGATAAAGGATACTCAACCTGTATTTTCAGTCTGGCATCAGGGGTGTTGTTTGTTTTTATATTATACAATTGATCTCAGCTTTTAAGGTGCCTACGTGGCGTAAAAAGGAAAAGGCTTCCAAAACTTCACTAGAAGTGATGAGGTGTAAGGAAAAAAAATTAATCAGTTTAGGTTTCTGTATCAGTGAAGTATTTAAAGATTGAGGGAATTATATGAAGAATTACTACCTAGGTTGTTTATTCTCATTTCTTATTGATATTTTCACCTTGGCTTTTAAGCCCTTTTTTTGACTTTTAAAAACAAATCCTGTGGCCAGGGCATGGTGGCTCACACCTGTAATCTCAGCACTTTGGAAGGCCAAGGTGGGCAGCAGATCACCTGAGGTCAGGAGTTCGAGACCAGCCTGACCAACGTGGTGAAACCCCATCTCTACTAAAAGTACAAAAATTAACCCAGCGTGATGGTGGGCACCTGTAATCCCAGCTACTTGGGAAACTGAGGCAGGAGAATCACTTGAACCTGGTAGGGGGAGGTTGCACTGAGCCAAGATCATGCCACTGCACTCCAGCTTGGGCAACAAAGCGAGACTCCATCTCAAAATAACAAAAACAAATCCTTTAGTTGCCCCTGTGAAGTAGAGAATCAGAAATATTAAAAATGTGACAAGATTGCAGTTTAGGCTGAAGCTTTGCCCCAATATAAAAACATCGTCTTGGAGTACAAAATAAAGAGGCATGTTAAAGCAGAATGTCAGCTTAAGAAAGCTAGAAAACTTTTGAATCCTACTGATTCGTGTCTTAACAGGGTGGCTGCATTATATTTTGAAGTATTGTGAATATTCCAAACATCAGACACATCTACACTAAATGTAAGTGTGGTACAGGCTTGAGGGTTTAGGGCATATCATAAGGAAACCTTTAGTTTTTCTTTTGGACTGTGCCTTTACTGCTAGTTGATATTACCAGGGGACTCAGTGCTTGAGGGCTGTGGGGGAAGATGGGAGGCAGAGTCACCGGAATTTCAGCATGAACAGCTAGATACGGAGAACAGAGGAACTCGAGTTCATGCCCTTTTATATTATATTGCATGCAGGTTTGTAGAAGAAATAAAAGTTGCAACAGAACAGACAATAATTCAGTTTTAAACATATATAAACATAAAAAACAGGAACCCAAATCAGAAATAACTGACTTACACTACATGTCTTTAAATATAAATAAGGAGAAGGATTTCTAGTTATGTTGTATAGATGGCCAGGATAAAAAGTAACCCTTTGGCCTGAGATCTGTCCCCACATAGCCTTTCTGTGTTTGTTGCTTGCTGCAGCTTTGCTGTGCATTCGTGTAGAAGAACAGTAAAGGAGTCTGGTCGGAATATGGCAGAAGTGTTATTTGGCCTGCAGCAGAGCAGCTGTTGAGTTCATGTAGCTCAGTGGTTAAGCAGCGGGCCTTAGTGTAGTTAGCCTGGGTTCGAAGCTTTGACTTTCTGCTAACTAGCCGTGTGACTGTGGTTCTTTAACTTTTCTAAGCCAAAAGGAATCTACAAAATGGATAGAACTAAATTAATGAGGTTAACAGGATAAGACAAAATAATTATCCCTGTGCCTGGCACACTAAAAATGCTCAAAATATTGTACCCATTATTATTGTCATTTCCTGTCAATTGATTAAAGACATTCTAGCACTTTTTCATCTTTAGATTGGTGATTTGGACTAGGTAGCATTCTACTTCAGGCTTCAATGAGAGAAACCCAGCTTTAATCAGTTTCTGTGTGTCAAAGGTCTGCCAAAGGTTTTTTGAGGGGTTCTTTTTTTTTAGGTTTTTAAGGTTTTTTGTGGGTTTTTTTTGTTTGTTTAGTTTTTTGATACGGAGTCTCGCTCTGTCGCCCAGGCTGGAGTGCAGTGGCGTGATCTTGGCTCACTGCAAGCTCCACCTCCTGGGTTCAAGCGATTCTCCTGCCTCAGCCCCCCAAGTGGCTGTGATTACAGGCACGTGCCACCAACACCTGGCTAATTTTTTGTATTTGTAGTAGAGATGGGCTTTCACTGTGTTAGCCAGGATGGTCCTGCTCCATCTCCTGACCTCAGGATCCACCCACCTTGGCCTCCCAAAATGCTGGGATTACAGGCGTGAGCCACTGTGCCCCGGCCTACCTAAGGTTTTTATTTTGAGAAAAAAAAGTTGGGGAGTTTGAAGCTATATTGTAGTAAAACAGTGAAAAACCAGTGCACTGACATTTTACATTGTCTGAGAGTCAAGTTCCCTAAAAAGCCAGCAGTAGATTATAGACAGTATTATATAGCACAGTAGCAAGGCTGGCCAGCATCCATATTTTGGTTCTGTCACTTACTAGGCATTTCAGTTTGGATGAGCTTTTAAACCTCTTCATGTCTCAGTTTTCCCATCTGTGAAAGAGGGTTGTTAATATTACCTACCTTGTTATGAGGATTGTGTGAGGCAATATAACTAGTGACCTTTCTTGGAACAGTGCCTGGCACATAGTAAGTGCTGTGTAAGCCTGCTGGGGTGGTGGTGGTTGTGCTTATCGGCCCCTCACGTGCTACGTGGAGTGCATATTCAGTTGAGTGGAAAAGTTTTTCATTTAGACGATTATTTTCTCTGTAGGCAAAAATAAATATCCATGACTATGTTCTTGAATCATCCTCCCAAGAAATAAAATTCCCTAAAGATCTAATTTGCAGAACTATATTTCTAAGTATAGTAAGTTTTTTGACATTTGTAAAAAAAACACATATTTTCTTCTCTATCCTTGAGTAATAGGATAGTTAAATAAATAAGCAGTACTAGAGATGGAATTTAAAACAACAACAACAACAGTGATTTGGGCCATGCACAGTGGCTCACACCTACAATCCTAACACTCTGGGAAGCGAAGGTGGGAGGGTTGTTTGAGCCCAGGAGTTCAAGACCAGCCTGGACAATATAGTGAGACCTCATCTCTACAAAAAATTTAAAAATTAGCCAGGCATGGTGGCACACGCCTGTGTTCCCAGCTACTTGGGAGGCTGAGGTGGGAGGATAGCTTGAGCCTGTGAGGTCGAAGCTACAGTGAGCTGTGATTGCACTGCTGCACTCCAGTATGGGCAACGGGGCAAGACCCTGTCTCAAATAAATAAATACATAAAATTTTTTTAAAAATGTTTTGGACTAGTTCATTTTACACAAAAGTACTTAATTCCCCTCAATATAATTTGGTTGCAGACTTTGATACAGAATAGTTACCCTTTTCATAAGACATTTTGGGAAAGAAAAAACATATGTTGGTGTTAAGTGCCTTAATTTCATTCAGCAGTTGCAGGGCTGGGCATGTGGCATTAATGTAACAGAACAACATTCAGCTTTTCCCTGTATGAATGGAAGCTAAGCCTTCCCTCAGAGTTGTATCTTCACCCCAGTCAAGTCTTGCTGGAGCCAAACATATTACCTGACATGAGGGAGGCAGCACCTAGGCCTGCTGTCAGTTGTCTCTAAGTAATACCAGTTGTTGAAATGGTACCATTTCTACTAAAAGACCCTTGAAAAGAGAACTCCAGATCTGAGACTGTCTTGATTGGTTTGCATTGTTAATTTAATGCAATTCAGTAAGTATTTGCTGAGTTATTTTCGTTACATCGACAGTCCAGATGAAGGAGTATGCTGTGTGCTGAGGGAAATAATAGTGAATACAGATCATGATCTATCCTTTTAAGAAAGTTTTAGTCCCAGGCCGGGCACAGTGGCTCACGCCTGTAATCCCAACACTTTGAGAGGCCGAGGCAGGCAGATCACCTGAGGTCTGGAATTTGAGGCCAGCCTGACCAACATGGAGAAACCCTGTCTCTACTAAAAATATAAAATTAGCCAGGCGTGGTGGTGTATGCCTGTAATCCCAGCTACTCAGGAGGCTGAGGCAGGAGAATCACTTGAACCCGGGAGGTTGCAGTGAGCTGAAATCGCACCATTGCACTCCAGCCTGAGCAACAAGAGTGAAACTCCATCTCAAAAAAAGAAAATTATTGCCCTTTAATACAATGAGAAAAAACACTATCTATGGAGTCAAAACATACATCAACTCTGTGATTTTAAGCAAATCACTTAATCTTTGTAATTTAATTTTCTCATCTATAAAATAAGGATAGAAATCATTTAAAGTTATTATATAGATTAAAATTAAATTGTGTGTATGAAAGTCCTTTGAAAACCAAGAAAATATACAGGTTGAGTATCTCTAATCTGAAAACCCCAAATCCAAAACACTCCTGGTCCCAAACATTTCAGATAAGAGCTACTCGGAGTGTGCAAATGTAAAAGATTAGTGTCATTATGATTTCTTATCAGAAAAACTAAGTAGACATAGGACTATACAATATCAGGAAAAGCCTGTATGTGATTGTCAGAAAGTGCTGCTACAGCATTTCAAGGTAGGGGGAATTTGAAGTGTGTTAGAAAGCCACAAACCAGTTACCAGGTAGTGGTTACCAGGTAGTAACTTGCTAAGGATTCTGAACTTTGGAAATAACCCTTGAGGAGAGTAGATAGAAAGGAGATAGAGTAACTTGAGCAAAGTTGTGGAGGTTAAAAATAAGTTTGTCTTGCTCTTGAAGCAGTAAAGAGATTGACGGAAAATAGAGTTATGTTTTGAATACTTGATAGAGGAGTATAAGTTGTACTCTATTTTATAAGTGTATAATTCAGTGATTTCAGTATCTTCACAAAGGTGGGGCATCAGTCACCACTACCTAACTTCAGAACATTTCCATCATCCCAAAAAGAAACCCTGTATCCATCAACAGTCACTCCCATTCCTCCTTACCCCAGCCCCTGGCAGCCACAAATCTATTTTCTGTATCTCTGGATTTGCCTCTTCTGGACATTTCATATAAATGGAATCACCCAATATGTGGCCTTTTATGTCTGCCTTCTTTCACTTCACATAATGTTTTCAAAGTTCGTTCATATTGCAGCATGTACTAGAACTTCATTATTTTAGGAGTAGATAATATTCCATTATATGCTGTATTTTGTTTATCATTTATCATCTCATGGACATTTTTGGATGTTATGAATAATACTGCTGTGAGCATTTGTGTACACATTCTTATGTGAACCTAGTCTCCATTTCCCTTCGGTATGTACCTGGGAGTGAAATTCCTGGGTCATATGGTAATCTGTATTTAACTTTTTGAGGAACTGCAAAACTCTTTCCAAAGTTCTTACACCATTTTACATTTGTGCCACCAGAAATGAATGAGGGTTCCAATTTCTCTGCATCCTTGCCAACACTTGTTCTTGTCTGTCTTTTTATTGTAGCCATCCTGGTGAGTGTGAAATGACTTGGATTTGCATTTCACTAGTGGCTAATGATGTTGAGCATCTTTTCATGTGCATATTTGCCACTTATACATCCTCTTTGGAGAAGCATCAGATCTTTGCCTATTTTTAAATCAAGTCATTAGTCTTTTTTTTTTTTTTGAGATAGAGTCTTGCTCTGTTGCCCAGGCTGGAGTACAGTGGCGGGATCTTGGCTCAGTGCATCCTCCGCCTCCTGGGTTCAAGCGATTCTCCTGTCTTAGCCTCCTGAGTAGCTGGGATTACAGGCTCCCACCACCACACTTGGCTGGGTTTTTGTGTTTTTAGTAGAAATGGGGTTTCACCATGTTGGCCAGGCTGGTCTTGAACTCATGACCTCAGGTGATCCACCCGCCTTGGCCTCCCAAAGTGCTGGGATTACAGGTGTGAGCCACTGCACCCGGCCGTCATTAGTCTTTTTACTGATGAGTGGAAGAGTTCTTTATTCTGGATACAAGCTGTCCTTATCAGATAAATGATTTGCAAATATTTTCTCCTGTTGTGTGGGTTGTCTTTTCACTTACCTGATCTTTGTCGTTTATAATTAAATCCATTCTTTTGGTCATTATTTTTAAAACCCTATCTGTGCACTCCTTTTTAAAATTCCCTATGTGTGCTGTCTTATTTTCATTCACAACAGTAATTTAGTTTTTTGCTAAGCTAGTCTCTTTTCTGTTAGCTTTCATTCCAGGTCCTATCAGTTTATTTCTGTTCTCCTGCCCATAATGTACCTTGCTCTCTCTCTGCCTTTCCACATTTCTAGCCTTTCCCTCTCTTAAGACCATCCCCTGTTATTTCACTTCATACTGATATTCCTCTCTGTACTTTATTCATTTCATACATACACGGTGGTTGTCCCACTAACATGACTTATGGCATTTAATTATATGATGACTTTCATTGTTGCTTGATAACATAAACATGTGTGAATCTCCATACATGAATCTCCCGGTCTCCTGCTTAGAGGTTAGGAACTTTGTCTTCGTCCTTCTTTTTCATCTCTCAGTGCCCATGTGATAACTTCCAGAGCACACATGAGCTGGAACCCACACTTGATAAATGGCTGTATCTATTTTCTCATTTTAGCTGAAATGTTGTATTTGAAAGAACCATTTTTCTCATTTTAATAGAAATTCAAAAAAGACGACGTGGATTTTGTCCTGTAGGACCACATGCAGCAAATTGTCTTTAATTCTCAAAGCCACGGTCTCTGCTAGGAGTCGGGGCCATAATTACAATGGATTAGCTATTTTGGATTCCCTATCTAAATGGCTTTTACTGTTTGCTTTAAAATACCGTGTAAAGAAATAATTAAATCCAGAATATTGAGAGAGCAAAATTAGTGGGCTCCAGAAATTGCAAGCAGAGGGGAGGATATCTTCAAAAGTGTTTTGTCCAGTATTTTTATGAAGAAGTTCAGACTGATATTTTTGTTGTTTTTTACAGCCGAAACAAAATTATTTTCAAGAAAACATTGAGTTGTGTTAGTTTTTATAGTATCATTTCTCAGTAAGGAAATATGATTCATCTATTGAGTCCTAAAAATATCGTAAATTTTAGATTATTAATTCAAAAGACTCTAGATGGAAGATTGATATTCATATTTCATAGCAAAAAGAAAAAAATAGTAATCTGTGAAATCAGATTTCCCATCTCTGATTATAAAACTACCTTTATATTTTAATAACCCTTAACTAATGTTTATGGTAATACCTGTGGAGTTTCTTAACTTCATATTGCAGGTGCTGTTCATCTGAATTGTGTGTGTTTATCTGTTAAATACTTACTAAGCTCCTGCTGTATGCCAGGAATACACAAATAAATAAATGTGAGACTGTCTCTGCCCTAACAGAACTCCTAGCTTCGTGGAGGAGACAAATGAGTCAGGAGAGAAATCCTAGCTGCATTCTTTTTTATATATCATAAAATAAAATTGTATTTTAGATTATACTATTGGTTACAAATATATTACTTTTATAAATTAGGATATACTTCAGACAGCATTTTGATACTGTCTTAAAATGCAAATTTTAAGTACAGATTGTTGGTAATAATTTTTTTATTTATTTTTTTTTGAGACGGAGTTTTGCTCTGTCGCCCAGGCTGGAGTGCAGCGGCATGATCTCGGCTCATAGCAACCTCCACCTCCCAGGTTCAAGTGATTCTTCTGCCTCAGCCTCCCAAGTAGCTGGGATTACAGGTGCCCACCACAACGCCAAGCCAATTTCTGTATTTTTAGGAGAGATGGGGTTTCACCACATTGGCCAGGCTGGTTTCAAACCCCTGACCTCAAGTGATCTCCCTGCCTTGGCCTCCCAAAGTGCTGGGATTATAGGTGTGAGCCATCATGCCTGACCTGTTACCAATAATTTTAAATGCAAATTAACATTGTCTGCATTTATAATTGGGTATTTCTTACATATGCTCACATCACCTTGAAGAAAATTAAAGTCATGGTTTTTTTTTTACAAAAAGTTATGCAGTCTGTGTGTTCACAGTGCATTTAGAATTGACATCTACCTCTCTTTTATTTTCCTCTTTTCAAAGGGTTATTGTATTATGCAGGACATGGTTATGAAAATTTTGGGAACAGCTTCATGGTCCCTGTTGATGCTCCAAATCCATATAGGTCTGAAAATTGTCTGTGTGTACAAAATATACTGAAATTGATGCAAGAAAAAGAAACTGGACTTAATGTATTCTTATTGGATATGTGTAGGAAAAGGTAAATTTTCTAATCTTTATTAAACAATTGTTGGAGTTAAATATCAACCTTGACAAACTAGAGAAACCTGTGAAATGCTAACAGCCATTTGCGTGTGTGAATTTTAGTTTATACATCGAAACTGGAAGAACAAAACTAGAGAAAAATATATTTACTCCATGTATATCTAATTATTTTAACTCTTCATATTTGCTATAGAACACAAACAAAGAACTAAAGGGCATGGGCATTTACTCATACTACAGGGGATTCAACTCTCCAGAATGCCTTTAGATGACTTTAATAATCATTGTAGTTATTCCCTCAGGAATTAACAAAACCAGCACCCATGGAGTTGGGATTTCTGGTCACTAGTCAGTCCTGGTCTTCCACATACAGAATGAGTAGCCGAAGCAGATGTTTGGAGGTTTGGATCCCATTTATCTGCCATTGCCTTTCTAAGAAATAGAACCAGTGCCTCTAGATTTACTATTTTTTGCTTGCTCAGCATTTATGAATCAAAATCCAATGCCAGAGTTCAAATGCAACTCCGGTTTTAAAGCTAACAAGGAGTTAGTGGGTTATTTTGGGTAGATATGTAGCTACCTAGATGAAAAATTTTGAATCTATAATTTTAAATTATGTATTCTAAAATACTGTTGTAGTATCTCATTATTTATACTCTTTTAAGGATGATCTTTAACTTTTCATATTTCTGTCTACTCTTTTCTGCCTCTGTTGAATAGAAATGACTACGATGATACCATTCCAATCTTGGATGCACTAAAAGTCACCGCCAATATTGTGTTTGGATATGCCACGTAAGAAAATTTTATGTTTACGTTGAAGTTTCCCTTATTCTTTGATATCTTTTTGTTTGCTTTTGCTTTTTAGGAGCAGGGGTCTTAACTCTGTCGCCCAGGCTGGAGTGCAGAGGTGCCATCATAGCTCACTGCTCCTGGGCTCAAGCAATCCTCCTGCCTCAGCCTTCTGAGTCGCTGGGATTACAGGCATGTGCCACTGTGCCTGGCTCCTGAGGTCTTTTTGATTCTAGATTAGAGGCCTAGAAAATACCTATAGACATGTAGGCATAAATTTACCTCCTTGATGTTCTTGGTAGAAAATTTTAAATGGTCAACTTTAGCATTCCATATCATGGTATCTTATTATTAAGCCCAAATTGGGCATGTAGTTCCTGCTTAAAGATTAACTCTTTAATTATTGATGTCATGTGAGAGGCAGAAGAGAAAATGAGGCTCATCAGTATACACAGAAGTCCCATGTGGCAAGTGTTTGTTTTTCTAACATTTTCTTTTTAAAAAATTATTTTTATTGGATATTGACAAGTTATAATTGTATGTATTTATGGGATACAAAGATATGCTATGATGTACGTATTCAGTGTGGAATGATTGAATCAAGTTAATTCACATATCACCTCAAATACTTACCATTTTTTTCCTCCTAACTGAAACATTGTACCCTGTGACTAACAGTCCCTGTGCCGTGCCCACCTCCCAGCCTCTGGTAATCACCATTCTGCTGGCTGCTTCTCTGAGTTCATTTTTATTAGCATCCACATATAAGTGAGAACATACAGTATTTGCCTTTCTGTGCCTGGTTTAACTTCTTTTTCTATTTTTAAGGTGTCAAGGAGCAGAAGCTTTTGAAATCCAGCATTCTGGATTAGCAAATGGAATCTTTATGAAATTTTTAAAAGATAGATTATTAGAAGATAAGAAAATTACTGTGTTACTGGATGAAGTTGCAGAAGGTAAAAAATAAAGAGAAACTACTCAGAAAAAAGAGCAGGGGGGACACACCTATTCAGGGTTCCCTCTCTGGTGATTGTTTAATTCTTATTATGTGGGTTTGGAATTAGTATCTACTTTATAAAACAATTTTTATATTACTATAACATTCAGCAACACTTCTGCTATTTAATGTCATCTTTCCTTCCCTTTTGACGTAGCTCTCCACCATCTGTGCAGCATTACTTAGACTACAAGGCTAAGCCTAGGCACAGTCATTAAATAAATAAAGTTGAATCCTCAGATCTCTGCTTTGCTTCTGTGCCCAGTGCCTTGGTGCTGGCAAATCTCCCTATTTGGGGGTGGGTGGGGGGCGTGGAGGGGTGGTGGAGAGTTGTCCAGTGAGCAGTCTCTCCCAGGATGGGAGTGAGAAAACTTTACAGAAATGTTTAGACACTGCTGGAAAAAGCTGAGTTCATTTTTTTTCCTTAATGAACTTAGGAGTTTTAAAATCCTGATTTAAGGACGTGATCCTAGGGGTTCTAATGCCACATCTTCCATTTCTATCTGTTCTTTCCCTGCCTGCTGGTATAATGTTATGCATATGTCAGATGCTGATTAAGTACCTATTATTTTGGTAGATTGCACTGTGGTTTTTGAAAAAACATTTTATAAGCCATAGCAAAAAGAAGGTAACTTGGTCAGGCATGGTGGCTCAAACCTGTAATCCCAGCACTTAGGAAGCTGAGGCAGGAGGATCACTTAAGGCCAGGAGTTCAAGACCAGCCTGAGCAACATAGCGAGACCCTGTCTTCAAAATAAAAAATACAAATAAAAAGGAAGAAAGTAATTCTTTTACAAACTAGCACCACTAGAAAATGGAGTTTCATGGATGTTCCAGTGATGGCAGTTTGGGTATAAGGTGTTTGGCCAACTGTCAGCCATATTTAATTTCTTTTTTTTTTTTTTTTTTTTTTTGAGACGGAGTCTCGCTTTGTGGCCCAGGCTGGAGTGCAGTGGCCGGATCTCAGCTCACTGCAAGCTCCGCCTCCTGGGTTTATGCCATTCTCCTGCCTCAGCCTCCCGAGTAGCTGGGACTACAGTTGCCCGCCACCTCGCCCGGCTAGTTTTTTGTATTTTTTAGTAGAGACGGGGTTTCACCATGTTAGCCAGGATGGAGCCATATTTATTTTCATGTTTTTATCTGTGTAGCTATGTTAGTTAGATCACTTGACTTAGCCACTTTTCCATTTAACATAACCAGCCAGGGCTTTGGACTTCCTGCCATAGCCACTTTTCCATTTAACATAACCAGCCAGGGCTTTGGACTTCCTGCCACCCTCCCGCTTCAACCAGAGAAATTCCACTTTTATTTGTTTTCTACATTAGGCTTCTTCTGAAGCTCACATTTGAAGGAAAGTCTCTGCTTTTTTAAAAAAAAAAAAGAAAACCTTTGGATTACATCAGTTATATTCCAACTGAGATCCAGTAAGGTGCTCCAGAAACTCTACAGTGTTTTATTTCAATTTCGTTTTTAAGTACATTTTAACTGTTTTAAAACTTAATAAAAACACCATGCTCACCCATATATGATATGTACCAAATTGTCATAGCAATGAATAGCATCCCAGTATGTGCTGTGAGGATATTTGAACTTTATAAACGTCTTAGAAAGTTTTGCTTCTCACTGGTCTTTTTCAGTGCTACCATGTCTGCTTACCTAGAAGTGCCCAGGAAGGAAGACCCTGCAGTGTACGTGGAGCACACTCAGCTCAGTGCCATGTACATTGTGCCCTTCATGGGTAACAGCCCACTCATTGTACAAAATAAGTAAAGGTCTAATAGTATCATGATAAATAATACAGTTAAATCTAGCCCTTATTTTGAGTTTTGGGTGCTTTGTGTCTGACCCCTGTCTTAGTAGTGAAAAGCAAAAGCAGTTGTATGAAATTTTTCACAAATCATCCAATTTTGAAACAGAACTTTGCTGTTTCTTCCTTTGGATCTTCCGGATTACTTAATTAAAAATTATTCCATGACTGGGCATGGTGGCTCACACCTGTAATCCTAGCACTTTGGGAGGCTGAGGTAGGAGGATTGCTTGAGCCCAGGAATTCAAGACCAGCCTGGGCAACACAGCAAGATTCCATCTCAATTAAAAAAAAAAAAAAATTCGGGGCCAGGTACAGTGGCTCATGCCTGTAATCCCAGCATTTGGGGAGGCTGAGGCAGGAGAATCACTTGAGCACAGAAGTTTGAGACCAACCCAGGCAACATTGTCAGACCCCCATCTCTATAAAAATTTTAAAAATTAGCCAGGCATTATGGTGTGCACCTCTATTGCCAGCTACTCGCGAGGCTTAGGTGGGAGGACGGCTTGAGCCTGGGAGTTTGAGACTGTAGTAAGTGTGATCACACCACCGCTCTCCAGCATATGTGACAGAGCGAGCCATCTCAAAAAAAAAGAAATTCCAGAGGGGGAAAAGTATTCAGAGATTATAAGCCAAGCAGTTGAAGGGGAAAATAAACATGCTACCAATTTCTTTTTTCAGTTTTTGGTTTCTTTGTGTGAGACAGCCTCTGTTGCGCAGGCCAGAGTGTGGTGGTGTGATCTTGGCTTACTGCAACCTCCACCTTCCACGTTCAAGTGATTCCCTTGCGGCAGCCTCCTGAGTAGCTAAGACTACAGGCACGCACCACCATGTCCGGCTAATTTTTGTATTTTTGGTAGAGGTAGGGTTTCACCGTGTTGGCCAGGCCCATCTTGAACTCCTGGCCTCAAGTGAGCCACCGGCCTCTGCCTCCCAAAGTGCTGGGATTAAGGTGTGAGCCACCGTGCCCGGCCCACCTTACGAATTTCAACTGTGTGCAAGGAAAACATAATATGAGGTAAATTGGTTGTTAAAAAGCTACAGCCATCAGTCTGTAACCCGACTTTTGTTTTTGTACTATTCAGGACAGCATTATTATCAGAAGTATTGAACATACTACTGAGGGTTTTTATTGTGAGTAGATGTTCGATATGAATATAGGACCTTGACAGTAACCTACATCTAATTATAGGACCTCTCTTTTCCCTTCCCCCGCTCCATGATAACTACCATTCTAAACTTATTCCTTTTTCTTTTTACATAGTTTTATTGAGTTTATATATACCCAAAAAAGTATGCATAGTTTTGTTTTTAACTTAATAAAAAGATATGCTCTGTGTAGTCTTTTGGGACTAGAATTTTTTTATTTAATATTTTATTGCTAAGATTGAGCCATATTGTTGCACGACTATTGTTTTTCATTTTAACTGCTATGTAATATTCTATTATGCAAACATACTACAGTTTTTTTCAACTACTCTCCCGTGTTGGTGAGTATTTGAGTTAGTTGTGGTTAACAGTCTTATATATGTCTCCTGGAATATATATGCATGAATTTCTTTGCAGTGTGATTCTAGGGCTTGGAATTGCTGTGTCGTAGGGTGTGACAGTATTCCATTTTACGAGAGAATGCCAGACAGTTTTGTAAAGTGGTTGCCAAGTCTACACTTACCCTGCTCCCCGCAGCCAGCAAGGGATAATGTGAATCTGTACTCTCTCCATCACTTGATAGTCAGACTCTTTTATTTTTGCCAATCAGATGTTAAATAGTATCTCATGTGGTCTTGATTAGATTTTCCCTAACCATTCGTGATATTGAACATTGTTCATATTTTTAATAGCTATATGTGTATCTTGTGTGAAACATCTGTTCATGTCATTTGTCCATTTTTCTACTGTGTTTGTGGGTTTTTTTTTTTTCGGTTTGATTTAGAGAAATGTTGTATGTGTTCTTGATATAATACTAGCAAGGACCGCTAAGACACTATTGAATAGAATAGGTAGTTGTGGGCATCCTTGTCTCGTTTCTGACTTTAAAGGGAATATTGCTAATGTTTTCACATTTAGAATAATATTGTAAGTTTTTCATTAACACTCCTTATCAGGTTAAGGAAGTTCTCTTTACATTGGTTTTTTGAAAATTTTTATTATGAATAAATGTTGAACAAGATTAAATGGTTTTTCTGCAGCTATGAAGAAGATAATAGGATGTTTCTTTTCTTTCAATTTCTTAATATGGTGAGTTAAATTTATAGTCTAACATTAAACCAACTTGAGATAAATCATTTTCATTGGGATGTATTATATTTTTAATATACTACTAGATTTAATTTGCTATCATTTTGTTTAGAATTTTCATATCTATATTCATATGGGAAATGGGCCTGTAATTTTACTTTCTTATAGTATTTGGTTTAATTTTATGAGAAAATAAAATTAGTATTCAGTGGTATCAGTGTTATGCTGACAGAATGTAGCGTAGGCCTCGTAGAATGAGATGGAGGTTGTGACGGCTGATTTTACGTCAACTTTCGCCAGGCCTCAGTGCCAAGGTATTTAGTCCAACATTATTCAAGATGTCTGTAGGTGATGGATCGAGCGTTATTCTGGATGAGATTAAAGTTTAAACTGATGGACTTTCAGTAAAGCAGATTGCTCTCCATGGTGTGAATGGGCCTCATCCAGTTAGCCGAAGGCCTTAATGGAGCAAAGACTGACCTCCCACAAGCAGTGAGTTTGCCAGCAGCCTGCCTTTGGGGCTCAAACTACAGCTCTCCTCTGCATCCCCAGCCTGCCTGCCTGCAGATTTCAGACTTGCACCGCCACAATTCATAAACCAATACCTTAAGTCAATCCCTTCTTCTCACTCTATCTCTGGGTACACACACACACACACACGTGTACGCGTACGCATGTGCACATCTTGTTTGTACTGCTTCTCTGGAGAACTCTGATACAGAAGAAGTACACCCTGTTGTTTACTGGGGAATTCTGTATAAATTATGATCTATTTATGGTAGAACTTGCCTATAAACCAACCTGGGATTGGTGTTTTTTTGGTAGAAATACTACTGCTTCAATATCTTGAATATTTATTGTACCATGTAGGCTTTTCATTTCTTGAGTCCATTTTGATAAGTAATATTGTAATATTTTTGTAGGAATTTAGGCAGTTTTCAAATTTGTTGGCATTTAGTTGCTCATGTTCATATTTCTTTTTTTTTTTTTTTGAGGCAGAGTCTTGCGCTGTCTCCCAGGCTGGAGTGCAGTGGTGCGATCTCGGCTCACTGTAACCTCCGCCTCCTGGGTTCACGCCATTCTCCTGCCTCGGCCTCCACAGTAGCTAGGACTACAGGTGCCTGCCACCATACCCGACTTTTTGTATTTTTAGTAGAGACGGGGTTTTACCATGTTAGCCAAGGTGGTCTTGATCTCCCAACCTTGTAATCTGCCCACCTCGGCCTCCAAAGTGCTGGGATTACAGGCATGAGCCACGGAGCCCGGCCTAGTTGCTCATATTTCTAATAGTATTCTTTAATCTCTGCTTTATCTGTAATTATGTATCCATTTTCATCAGTATTACTTACTTGTACCTACTTTCCTCTTTTCTTTATTGCCAGCTTTTGCCAGTTGTGCTATTTCGTTTTGAAGAACCAATCTTTGGCTCCATTGGTTTCTTCTACTTTTTCATTGTTTTCTACATCACTAACTTCTGCTGTTTGTTTATGTCTTGCCTTGCATTTGATTTATTCTTTCTTTTTCTAACATCATCATAGTTCATTCACTTTTAGCCTATTTTTTCCAATTTAAGTTTCTAAGGCTTTACATTTGTCTTAAAACATCACTTTCGTCACATCCTACAAGTTTAGGGACTTTTTTAGTGTTTTTTTCTTTGACCTTTAAGTTATATAATATTATCTTTAATTTTCAAATATGGCAGGAATTTTCACTTTTTATTTCTACCTTAATTGCTTTGTGATCGAATATAGTCTGTCTAGTTGCTATGCTTTGAAATTTGTGGAGGTTTTCATTATGGCCAAGTAAAAGATGAAATTTTGTAAATTTTGCATGTGTACTTGAGAAAAAATGGATATTTTTATAGTAACTGGTTGCAGAACTCTATGTGTGCCCATTAGGTTTGGCCTATTAATTTTTATTGTTTTTTTTCAGTTCTGTATTTCTGCTGATAGTCTCTTTGATCAATAATTGAGATGTTGAAATCTCTCAGGTTACCAATTTTCTTGTAATTCTAGCACTTTTTACTTCATAGTGACTATTTTTGTTTTAAATGTTTATATTTTCTTATTGAATTGAACCTTTATCATTATGTAGTGATGCCTCCATTTCAAATGCTTTTTTGTCTTTCTGTATCATATTAATAGAGCCAGACTAGCTTCCTTTTTGTTGACCCAATATGCTATTTTTTACACTTTTACTTTCCTACTTTTAACCCCTAGGCTAGCCTGCTTCTCTACACTTTTACTTTCAAACATTTCATGTCATTCTGCTTTGCTGTAGCTTTTGGAGGCACCGTATAACAGATTGTTTAAAATCCAATCTAGGCCGGGCGCGGTGGTTCAAGCCTGTAATCCCAGCACTTTGGGAGGCCGAGACGGGCGGATCACGAGGTCAGGAGATCGAGACCATCCTGGCTAATACGGTGAAACCCTGTCTCTACTAAAAAAAAAAAAATACAAAAAACTAGCCGGGCGAGGTGGCGGGCGCCTGTAGTCCCAGCCTACTCGGGAGGCTGAGGCAGGAGAATGGCGTGAACCCGGGAGGCGGAGCTTGCAGTGAGCCGAGATCACGCCACTGCACTCCAACCTGGGCGACAGAGCGAGACTCTGTCTCAAAAAAAAAAAAAAAAAAATTAAATCCAATCTAATAATCCTGGTCTTTTAATGAGAAAATTTAGTTAATTTACATTTGTTATTTTTTGTACTTGTTTTAACCATCTAATTTTTTGATTTGGCTCATTTTCTCCTTTTTTAAAAAAATTGTGTATCTTTTCTTCTCTAACAAATAATAATTTTAATGTACTCCTACAATACTAGGTGTCTCCTTTTAACCCCCAACATGTTGATTTAACTTAGACTTAGTTCTGGATCACATATATTTTTGTCTCTTTTTTTTAAAAAAAGAACCTTTACTATTGTTAATTTATAATGTAGCAGACAGAAGTATGATAAACTGTAACTTAAAGAATATACTTCTAAATTTAAATTGATGTGTATCCATATACATTAGTCTGTATCTAAAATATGTTGAATGAAAATGGCACATTACAAAGACATACATATAACATTTTTGTTGAATTCGAAAACCTAAAACATTGGCATATACCGTTTATGAATACCTACACATGAGTAAAAATTAAAACATGCTTGCTGTGTCTGGCACATAATAGGTGCTCTGGAAATACTTGTTGAGTGAATAAATGATGCTGAGAATATAACCTGATAATGTAGGATAGTTCTTATCCTAAATATTTAAAACATAAGAATTGGTGGTCTGAAAAATAATATTTATTTTCATATCTTTTAGATATGGGTAAGTGTCACCTTACCAAAGGCAAACAGGCTCTAGAGATTCGAAGTAGTTTATCTGAGAAGAGAGCACTTACTGATCCAATACAGGGAACAGAGTATTCTGCAGAATCTCTTGTGCGGAATCTACAGTGGGCCAAGGCTCATGGTATGGTAAAGCCCTTTTTTTAGATCTGTAATATACTTACGTTAAATCATAAAGTTTCTTCTGAATAAATAACTTTCCTGCCAATTTTACAGTGAAAATATTTTGGCCTTCTAGGCAAATCTCAAACCAAACCAGTATTTCAATTATGGATATTACACTGGTGTATTTGATGTTAGAGATATCAAATTATTTAGCCCATTATTGTCACTATTGGTAAAATTAAAGTGACCATTTAAAAATTTTTCTATTTTTACGATAGGTTAATTTTCCATTCATCTAATACACAATCCCTAGATTCTCCTATATTGTGACCTGTTAAAGTGTGCAGCTGTCGTAAATCATGGATTGGGTTCTGATCCAGTCTCTACCACTGTATGAACATGTTATCTATAACATGTAAATAAGAAATAGTACCTGCTTCAGGCCAGTTGTGGTGGCTCACACCTGTAGTCCTAGCACTTTGGGAGGCCGAGGCAGGTGGATCACCTGAGGTCAGGAGTTAGAGACCAGCCTGGGCAACATGGGAAAACCTCATCTCTACTGAAAATACAGAAAGTTAGAGTGTGGTGGCGCATGCCTATAATCCCAACTACTAGGGTGGCTGAGGCGAGAGAATCTCTTGAACCTGAGAGTTGGAGGTCACAGTGCAGTGAGCAGAGATTGTCCCACTGCACTCCAGTCTGGGCGACAGAGCGAGACTCTGTCTCGAAAAGAAAAAGAAAACAGTACCTGCCTCATAGGTTATTGGGATTGAATGAGTGCTCAGGTAGAAATGAGCAGGTACAGAGCACTCAGCAAGTCCTCTGTACTTGTGATTATTCATAATAACTGAGCATCCTCTCTTGGACACTTGATCAGTAAGCTGAGTGATCAGCAGAGAAGACGAGGTGAAAATCAATCTGTACCTTAATTACCTTTTGCTAATTATGTATGGTTTAATGAAAAAAGTTTACCGATGGAAATAATTTTGGATTTTCTGAGTCCAAGTATCTATTCTGTGAGTCTCTTACAGATAATTGAAAAATAATTGTATTTATTGAACTTCTGTAAAATATCTTTATTTTCATACATAAGTTTTGTTCTTGGCCAGGTACGGTGGCTCACACCTGTAATCCCAGCACTTTGGGAGGCCGAGATGGGTGAATCACCTGGGGTCAGGAGTTCAAGACCAGCCTGGCCAACATGGTGAAACTCCATCTCTACTAAAAATACAAAAAATTAGCTAGTCATGGTGGCAGGCGCCTGTAATCCCAGCTACTTTGGAGGCTGAGCCAGGAGAATCACTTGAACCCGGGAGGCGGAGGTTGCAGTGAGCCGTGGTCACGCCATTGTACTCCAGCCTGGGCAACAAGAGCAAAACTCAGTCTCAAAAAAAATTTGTTCTCTAATGTGTATTTTTAGTAAATTAACATACTAAAGCCCATTAAAATGTAAAATGCTATAAATATCTCACCATTCCAGATAACTGGATAAGTAATTGAAATTGAATGTCTTTTCTCTAAAAAAGATCTAAACAAACAACAAAATTACAGTGGTAAAGGTCAACAATAAATGAAACAATAAAACAAAACTAAAAGGTCGTATAGAAAGTATTTGTAACAAATTTAATAAGTAGGTAGTTTTTTAATAATAAAGAGCTCATACAAAAAGGTAAGAGAAAACAACATTTAGATCCTCAGTAAACAAGCAAATGATGCAAATTCAATAATCCACACTGCTGGAAGTATAGAGAAAAATTTTTTAAATGGCTAAGTAATTAAAGAATAGTTAAAACTATGATGGTATCTTTCTACTTTTTAATACCATCAAGTAGCCGAATGTTTTAAAAATACTCTGTTTTGGACATGTTATGCTGAAACTTTATATTCCATGTAAACTGAAAATAATTTGTCCCATATGTAAAGGAACAATCACATAGCTATATCTGACAATATTAAAGCATTATGAACTATGATAGAAAAGCAATAAAACCCAGAAGTATTATATTCAAGAGTTAACAGAATGGTTAAAGGTAACAAACTATAGTGTGGCCATTCAGTGATACTGTGCTTTATTAAAAATTCTGGTCATATAAATTGAGGCAACAGTGAAAATTTATCTACAGTTGTATGCATATTTTTTATTGCCACAATAAAAATTATATATACAGTTGGATAAGAACTATAAGCAAATGGTAAATGAAAGATTTTGTTTGGCCAGCAGAATATTGAGCTTTATTTTTTAAATTGTATGTGTTTAAACAATGTAAATCATGTTTTTAAGCAAAAGAAATACTAACTATATTCTCCTCCATAAATATTTGCCTTTTATCAGGAAACTTACCAAAGTTATTCTTATTGTTCTTTTTCAGAACTTCCGGAAAGTATGTGTCTTAAGTTTGACTGTGGTGTTCAGATTCAATTAGGATTTGCGGCTGAGTTTTCCAATGTCATGATAATCTATACAAGTATAGTTTACAGACCACCCGAGATAATAATGTGTGATGCCTACGTTACCGATTTTCCACTTGTGAGTTTCTCTTTTATTTAAAATAGTGATATATTCTCACTTATTAAAGACTAAATTTTTTAACTTACAGTTGATGGTAAATATAAAGGAAATATATATATTTATATATGTGTATATATTTATAGTTTAGTAACACTGGTCATAATATTTACTAATTGCCAAAATACCTTAAGTTTATGAGATCTAGAAATGTCTAAAATTCACTCAGGAAGGATGCCTTTGATTTCTTGTATCCTAAACAGGAGAGCCAATGTGAAGGAATAAAATGTGCTATAAATATGTCAAGAATAATTTCCTTTTAAACAGTTATAACTTATATTGGAAACAGTAGTTTTTAAGTCTTGTTAAGGTATGGTCATATCCTGGAATAATAGAAATCTAGTTCTGCTCTTTTCAAACATTCAGGTATGATAGTTATTTTATGTTGGTCTAAAAAAGCCAGTAAATAGTACCCCTCTTTCCTACATGAGTGTGACAAACTGAGAAGCAAGCAAGGAGTAAGACAAGCAGAATCCCAAAATATCACTTTTATTACTGATAGAGGCTTTGTGGAGGATGTTGCTTCATGTCAGAGTAAACGGTCTAGCACCAAACCCCAGAATTCAGTGGCCACCCCACACCTCCAGTTTCAGCACTATGGAGCCCCGATAGGCTTCCTGGGGTGCTGAGCAAGCCAGGGACCTGTGGGCTTCTCACTGGAGGAGCAGAACCCTCTTACTCTTGGCCATTGGGTTGGCTCTAAAAGAGGAAAAAGGAAAAGGCTGTTTATTTATCCTTCTTAAATATTCTAATCATATAAATTTCCCTGCACCTTCCCAAAAGTGTGATGATCAAGAGAAGAGAATCCAGGAGTCAAACACTAATGGGGCTCTCTCTGCTTAAGAGGAAACTTGAGTAGCTCAAGAAGCATTTCTAGGAATCATTTGAAAGGAAACTCTTTCAGAGCTCACTTTACTTTTTACATGGCTTAATACAGAATTGAGAATTCCTGTTATAACCATAGATTGTTGTTTTCATTGTTTAGCCCTGGATAATTTTGGGATTATCAAAATTTGCAAAAGGCCAAAATTCACGAGAGAACAATATCAGTTAAGACCTCTTATGTACTAGATTATATTGTGGCTTTCATTGATTTCATTATTAACAGTCACTAATTTTTTTTTTTTACAGGACCTAGATATTGATCCAAAAGATGCAAATAAAGGCACACCTGAAGAAACTGGCAGCTACTTGGTATCAAAGGATCTTCCCAAGCATTGCCTGTATACCAGACTCAGTTCACTGCAAAAATTAAAGGTTACTACCTTTTCTGTTTATAGCTACTAATGGAAAACTTTATGAAACTAGAAATTTACTTTGGCATAGACCATAGATATGCTGCCTTATTATTAAACTAGAGATAACCAGTCTACAGAAGGTCCTATCAGTGACCCTTCTTATATTCTGTTTCCACTGGTGGCCACAGGACTTCGTGTGCTTACCTTCCATAATGCTGAAAAATTAGTAACATAGAGCATATTCTTTTTTCTTTTTGTAGAGACAGAGTCTTAACTCTGTCGCCCAGGCTGCAGTGCAGTGGTATGAACATAGCTTACTATAACCTCAAACTCCTGAGTGCAAATGATCCTGCCACCTCAGCTTCCCAAGTAGCTGAGTCTGCAGGCACATGCCACCACACCCAGCTAATTTTTTAAAACATTTTGTAGAGAAGGGAGCTCACTATATTGCCCAGGCCAATCTCGAACTCCTGGCCTCAAGAATCCTCCCTTCTTGGCCTCCCAAAGCACTCAGATTACAGGTGTGAGCTACCACTCCCAGCTCCATATTCTACTTGTAAATATGTTCAGATTTTCAAGTCATCATTTCCTAGTTCTGTAACTAAACATATAGCAAATTAGAATTGGAATTTCTTTTCCATTTTTTATTTCTAGTTGACTTACAAATGAGAAGCTAGTTCTGCATGTTGAGTGTTCTAATTAAAGCTTTCTTTGCAAAAATTGAGATTTTAATTTGTTCACAAGTACATGCCCATAGAATGTATCAGCTAAAACTCAGGGAATGGAATGGGCACAATTGAGAATTACACACGTAAACCTGTTGTCATCCTGTTCGTAGCTCATCTACTTAAAGTCCTTTCTTCTCTTAAAAAGTTAGCCCATTATCTGATTCAGTTATATTTTCCATCTACGATTATGGATTACTATATTTTAAAAACAACTTTAGCTTTTTTTATAAAACTGGTATAAAACCAGTTTTGTTTTTTGTTTTTTGTTTTTTTGAGATGGTGTCTCTGTCACCTAGGCTGGAGTGCAATGGCACAATCTCAGCTAACTGCAACCTCCACGTCCTGGACTCAAGTGATTCTTGTGCCTCAGCCTCCTGAGTAGCCGGGACTACAGGCACACGCCACCATGCCCAGTTAATTTTTTGTATTTTTAGTAGAGACGGGTTTCACCACGTTGGCCAGGCTGGTCTTGAACTCCTAACTTCAAGTAATCCATCTGCCTCATCCTCCCAAAGTGCTGGGATAGGCATGAGCCACCATGCCCGGCCCAGATCATTCCCCATCTCTAGTAATAAGGAAGGATAAGTTTCCTAAGCTGTCCTGCTTGGAAAATATGTTTTCCCTGTTCATCTAGAATATAAGATCTCTGACTTTGACTACTAACAGTGCTAAGAACTAGAAATTCTAAATGTGTTGTAAGTATCGCATGAAGGAAAAGGAAGATGATGATAGCTGGCATTTCTCAGTTTTGGGGAGATATAAAGGATGCCTTGAGGATTTGGAACCTGGAAAAAGGAGAGTTAGTGGATTTTTGGTGGCGAGGGGGCAGGGTGTGTATGTGTGAATAATATTTTCAGATTGCTATATATTCACTGTTGATGCCAATAATAAACCAGATTTTTTTCCTTTCCAGGAACATCTAGTCTTCACAGTATGTTTATCATATCAGTACTCAGGATTGGAAGATACTGTAGAGGACAAGCAGGAAGTGAATGTTGGGAAACCTCTCATTGCTAAATTAGACATGCATCGAGGTTTGGGAAGGAAGACTTGCTTTCAAACTTGTCTTATGTCTAATGGTCCTTACCAGAGTTCTGCAGCCACCTCAGGAGGAGCAGGGCATTATCACTCATTGCAAGACCCATTCCATGGTGTTTACCATTCACATCCTGGTAATCCAAGTAATGTTACACCAGCAGATAGCTGTCATTGCAGCCGGACTCCAGATGCATTTATTTCAAGTTTCGCTCACCATTCTTCATGTCATTTTAGTCGAAGTAATGTGCCAGTAGAGACAACTGATGAAATACCGTTTAGTTTCTCTGACAGGCTCAGAATTTCTGAAAAATGACCGCCTTGTTTTTGAAAGCATAATTATAGATGCCTCATGTGAGATAGTACTACACTTGCATAAAGTGAAAAGGCAAATTTGTATATGTAGAGAAAGAAGAATAGTAGTAACTGTTTCATAGCAAATTTCAGGACTTTGAGATGTTGGAATTACATTATTTAATCACAGACTTCCTCTTTCTAAGATTTTGTGAATTGGTTGATTAGCTCTGTACAAATGAAGTATGGAGGTGTGTATGTTTATATGTATATAACAAAATATTTTCATCATGACCGTCTGAAGTAAGAGCAATGGGAATGACATTATTGCAGAATAAGTCATTGTATTTTTAACACCAGAAAGAACCTTACTGATCACCAGGCATAACCTCATTTTATCAATGGAAGAAACACATAAAGGCATCTAAGTTAGAGCTGGCACCAGAACTGAGACCTCCAGAAATCTATTCCAGTATTTTTTCCACTACACACTGCCTTCCTGACAGGTTCTGAGCTAAGTGTTATTTTTGTAGATAGAGTGAAATATATTTATATGTATAAATATATAGAGATACATAGCTGTGTATTGTCTAAAGGAATGTACAGACTTTAGTTTTTGATAAGGACTTTGCTGCAAGTTTTAGTTAAGAGGTTTGTATATAAATCTGATGTAGAACAGGCTGAAATTTCTTGTTCATAAGATTATAAAACCACATGAGAAGTGATCAAATGTTTGTTAAAGCTAGATAGAGGTTAAGAATCAAGATATAATGGATAATTTTCATAGCTGCCTGTCTGAATTTTCCAAATATTTAGCATCTTCCTTGATAATATGTATTTTCTTCTTGAATTTCACTGGCCTAATGAGATAATATTCTTATCTTTGGTTCTACCTAAAAGTTGGTTAAAAATGCAATTGGCACTAACAAGGAAAAATACTGAATTAATAATTTTAAAAGTCTCACAAAGAAAATCCCAGGCCTAGATGGCTTCACTGCTGAATTCTAACAAACATTAAAATTAGCACTAATTTTTTGCAAACTGTTTCTAAAAGTAGGAGAGAATAGAATACTTCCCAACGTATTCTAGGAGGTATTACCCTGATACTAGTCTAGATATCACAAGAAAACTATAAGCCAGTATTCCTTATTAATACACAAAAATCATTAACAAAAATATTAGCAAACTGAATCCAGCAAGGTATAAAAAGGATTCTACATCATGACCAAGTGGAATTTGTCCCAGGAATTCAAGGTTGGTTCAACATCTAAAAATCAAATAAACTATTATACAGTCAGTTCTCATTATTGACAGTAATGTTCTACAAAATATTCTCCCACAAACACTGAATTAAATATGGAACAACTGCTTTTAGGAGAATGTGTTTGTGTATATGTGTGTATACATATGTTTATCTCATGCACATTATGAGCTTGAATTCTTAATTCATCCTAGCAAATTCTACTTTATTTTACAGAAGTGAAAGTGAGGTATCAAGTGTTAAGTGACATGCCCACTAACAGGTGTCAGAGCTGAAATTCAAACCCCATCCACCTGGCCCTGGAGCCAGAGCTTCTTGTACTACACTGAATTTTCCCTGCCATTTCCATCCTCCAGTCATTTCTCTATGAGGCTGAAACAGGAAGGCAGAGCATCATCATGTTCAGCCTCAGCTGGGACCATGTGTATTGGGTGACTCAAATTTTTCATCCATTTACACATATCCACAAATGACCGCAAAAGTGCCACAGATATCAATTTGAGGGTTATAAATTTTAGCAAGTTGGTAAATTCACAAATACATAATTGTGAATAATGAGGATCAACTGTATCATATTTAATAAAGCACAAAACCCACATAGATTGTCTTAATAGAGACAGAAATAGCATTTGATAAAATCCAAAACTTTTCATGATAAAAACACTCAGCAAACTTAGGAATAAAAGGAATCTTCCTACACATAATAAATATAACATCTATGAAAAGCCCACATATGACATTATACTTCATGGTGATAGACTGAAGGCTTTAAGATTGGGAAGGACAAGGATGTTCACTCACACTACTTCTATTCAGCATTGTACTTGAAGTTCTAGCCAGAGCAGTTAGGTTAGGAATTCAAGGTTTGTTCAACATCTAAAAAAATAAGCTAATAAAAGCCATTTATACTGCAAAAAAAAGTGAAACTATATTCACAGTTGATATATACTTGTATATAGAAAATGCTAAGGAATCCCTAAAAAGTAATGAGTTCAACAGGTTGCAGGATACAAGATCAAATATTATACAAAAATCAGTTTTAATTCTATACTAACAACAAACATTCTGAAAATGAGAATAAAGAAATCCTACATACAGTAGCATCAAGAATAAAACTACAACATATTGTTTAAAGAAATTAAGATCCAGATAAATGGAAAGACATCCATGTTCATGGATTAGAAGACTTAATATTGGTAAGATGGCAATGTTGCCCAAATTAGTCTACATATTCAACACAATTCCTATCAAAAACCTAGCTGTATTTTTTGCAGAAATTGACAAACTGATGATAAAATTGATACAGAAATGCAGGGGACCCAGAATAGCCAAAAAATCTTGGAAAAGAACAAAGTTGGAAGACACTTTTACCAATTTCAAAATGTGCTATGAAGCTACAATAAGATAGTGTAGGCATATAGACAGACATATTGATCAGAGGAATGGAACTGAACATCTAGAAATAAACCCATACATTTCTGATCAACTTACTTTCAACAAGGATGCTAATACCATTCAATAGAGAAGGAGTGGTCTTTTCAACAAACGGTGCTGGGACAACTGATAGCTACATGCCCAGCAAAAGGATCCCTACTTCCTACCACATTACAAATTCTAACTCAAAATGGATCATAGACCTAAATATAAGAGTTTAAACTCTTAGAAGAAAACAGAAGTAAATCTTTGTGGTGTTGGGCTTAGGAATGGTTTCTTAGATACAACAGCAAAAGCACAAGCAACAAAGGAAAACAATACATAAATGGGACGTCATCATAACTTGTCTTAAAGGACACCATTAAGAAAGTGAAAACCCTCAGAATGGGAGAAAAAAAATTTGAAAAATCATGTAATAATTAAAAAAAAAAAAAATACATGCAGGTACCCAGCTGTGGTTACCACAGAGCAGCACTGTCCCAGTGAACTTGCTGTGATGATAGGATGCTTGGTGTCCGCATTCCCAGTGTGATAGCTTTTAGCCTCATGGGGTTGTTGAGCAATTGCAATAGCTAGTGTGAGGAACTGAATTTAAAATTTTAGTTTTAGGCCAGGTGTAGTGGCTCACACCTATAATCTCAGTACGTTGGGAGGCCAAGGTAGGTGGATCTCTTGAGCCCAGGAGTTTGAGACCAGCTTGGCCAAGATGGCAAAACCCTGTCTCTACTAAAAATACAAAAAAAAATTAGCTGGGCATGGTGGCACACGCCTGTAATACCAGCTACTAGGGAGGCTGAGGCAGGAGAATCATGCTTCCCCTTTATACTCTGTGTGTGTATATGTGTGTGTGTGTGTATATATATATATATATATTTTTTTAAAGACAGAGTCCTGCTCTGTTGCCCAGGCTGGAGTGCAGTGTGACATAGTCTCAGCTCACTGTAGTCTCCACGGAGGCTGAGACAGGAGAATCGCATGAATTTTTTTAAAAATTCTAGACATGTATTTGTAATTTTAAAACTGGCTAAAAAAAGAATGATACAGTTTTGGTCTTTTTTTTAATCAACCATGTTTTTATTTTACTTGAATCTCTTGTGGCAATTGCTTTGTAATATTGAAGTAGGAGTTACACAAGTGGAATTTAGAAAAGATTATCTATCAAATCTATCAATACCAATTAGAATGTAATAAAGAAATTAGGATAGTGGAGGTTTGAGCAATTCAAGGCTCACCCAAATTCAAAGCCAGTACTTGATGCTGACGGGATATTTTCTGGAAGGTAATTTTTAAAAATTAAAGTCACAATTATAAATTATATATTTTCTAATAAAAGAAATCTCAACTCATGGGACAATTTGAATATAAAACACTGGATTGTTCCTCATTCAGAAATGAACAAGTCAACACATTTCAGAAAAGAAAGTCTTTAAAGAAGAATCCTGGCACGGAAAGGTCCATTTAGACATTTCCTTCTTCCTGCGTCTCTAATACCTCTTTCTTTTCAAATCTCTGACTTGCACATGAAGTAACAGTGAGATGGCCTGTTCAGTAATCGCAATTTTTTGACTTGTCAAATTCAAGAAATTCGATTATGTAGCCAAAGCTTAGATCATTGACATGTATATTGGCATAAGCTTTTTTAGTTTGCTTTTAATTTTATTAGAAGTGGGGTCTCAATTTTGTTGCCCATTCTGGTCTCAAACACCCGTCCTTCAAGTGATCCTCCTGCCTCAGCAGCATCAGTTTAATATCTGGATAAAATCTGATGTATGTAATTTTACTTTTAAGGGTTTTTTTTCCTAACAGACATCCTAACAAAGTTGTTTCCTATTCCTTGAACATTCACCTGATACTTATATACTGTCATTACTTTAACTGTCAACTGATGTCAGCTACTCAGTTTACACACTACTTTTGTGCATTCCATCCTGTTTCTCAGTTTGACATTCACATTCAAATTCAGAGTTTGACACTGAAACCCTGGGCATGGTGGCTCACACCTGTAATCCCAGCACTTTGGGAGGCTTCAGTAAGCAGATGATTTGAACCCAGGAGTTCGAGACTAGCCTGGGCAACATGGTGAAACCCCATCTCTACCAAAAAAAAAGAAAAAACAAAAATTAACTGGTCATAGTTGCACACACCTGTTAGTCCCAGTGACTCAGGAGGCTGAAGTGGGAAGATTGCTCGAGCCCAGAAGGCGGAGGTTATGGCGAGTGGAGATTGTGCCACTGCACTCCAGCCCCGACAACAGAGCAAGACACTATCTCAAAAATAAAATATTAGTAAAGAAGAGTACACTCAGTGTGAAAATATGTAAGTGTCCATGTTCTCTTTTTTCTAATTTGGTAGCATTAAAAATATTGAGCATCAAAGTTTGCCTTTATGACGGAGGAGTCATCTGAGACACCTCAGGTTTCAGCCCTTACTAATAGCGTGGCTCAGTGTGTTACTTGCCTGTGCTTCTGTTTCCTTATCTGTAAAATGGGGATGGTGCTGTATCATCAAAGGGCTTATAATACTTTACAGAGCTGGCAGTACTAAATAAGACCGTTCCTCTAAAGTGCTGGCGTTTTTGGAAAGCATCAACCCATCAACCTTGTGCTTTAAATGTGCTTTAAATTCTTAAAGCTATACCTGTAGGCAGTATAGAGTGTATTCATTGTTCAGGTACTTCCTACAAAATACTTTCATATATTAGCAGTGTATCTTTTTTTTTTTTTTTTTTTTTGAAGATGGGGTCTTTTGCTCTGTCACCCAGGCTGGTGTTTTTTTTTTTTTGTCTTGTTTTTTTTTTTTTTGAGTCTGTCTCCCAGGCTGTAGTGCAGTGGCATGTCTTGGTTTGCTGCAACCTCCACCTCCTGGGTTCAAGCGATTCTCGTGCCTCAGCCCCCTGAGTAGCTGGCATTACAGGCGCACACCACCATGCCTAGCTAATTTTTGTATTTTTAGTAGATATGGGGTTTCACCATGTTGGCCAGGCTGGTCTCGAACTCATGAACTCAAGTGATCCACCCACCTTGGCCTCCCAAAGTGCTGGGATTACAGGCAGGAGCCACCGCACTCGGCTGGCAGTGCTTATCTTCTAAAGTTGCAATTGAGTTTTATTCACTCCAGAATCGCTTTTCAAAAATCATGCAGATTTAATGCCACCAGTTGTTTGTGTTATGTATCTACCCTGCAAAACAGCTCTAAAGGTGATTTACCAAAAGATTAACAGCATTTATCTCTGGTGGGATAATTTTTCTTTGCTTGCTTACCTGTATCTTGCAGATTTTACACAGTGAACGATTGTATAATTTTAAAATACAGATATGCACAATTGTATAATGTAAATATGCTCAACTTCAATAAATTTGTTTTAAGAACACATTTTTAACTTTTCATAAGGAGTCTTCAGTTTAAAAGTACAATGTCATATTACAGAGTGTTATTCTGTTACAAAATTAGTAAAGCTCATTCTACCTCAAAATCTGAAGTAATTCCAACTTTTTTTCCATCATGCTTTGAGTTTAGTTGATAAATAGCATTGTAAGTACTGAAAATGATTGGATGAGTATTTCTACATTAATAAGTTGCTGAGCACCAGGGTAGCAGATAGAAGCCCTTTCTGTGTGCTAGGTTTAAACATTTTACATGAGGTCTTATTTAACCCTCAACAGCCTTGCAGCTCATAGATGAACTGATTGTTAGGCTAACCAGAGATATTAATATACCCTCCAGGATAACCCAGCTAGTAAGGGCAGGGCCAGGATGATTCAGACCCAGACCGGAGCCGGGTATTTTGTCCACAGTACTGCTGCTGCTTATACCGTAACAGGAGCTAAGTACACAACAGTGTCTTAATGTTTCATTCTTACATGAAAAACACTTTTAAAATATTGAAACATTATAGAAGCAAAAGTGCATCTCTAAATGTGATGTACTTTTAGGTCACATTATGTCCAGAGGATTTGACCTAAAATTAATGTTGCTGTGTTATGCTCCACACAGTAGGCTGTTCTGCTAGGGAAATTGTTAATATTTTTTAAAATATTTTCATAAGCTTTGGTTTTACCGCTTCCAAGTCTGTACAGACTGGTTATTTCTACGTTACAAAGACAGTGTCTCCCTCAAAGGCTGACAGTTTTTATAGTCTGTGTTTGTAACAGATACATCTGTTCTTGCCAGATGTGGGTCACATTGCCATCTGACCTCAGCATCCTTTATGTTACGCTCCAACTTGGGTAAGCGGCTTTGTTTCCTTCCCAATCTCCTGGTCAGACAGTTGACCTCACGTCTATGTCTAGTGGTTTTCAAACATCAACAAGAGTAGCCCCTTGTTGGAGGGGCAGGGTTGGGGTTCCCCACTATTTTTCACATTGCCTTTCCAGGTAAGTTTTGGTCTGCGCTAAACCCTGCTTTTGCTTTGAGATTCTCCCCCAACACAGCCATACCCCACACCAGCTTGGCGCCTCTGGGAGACCACAGCCCTTAGAGAAAAGGGGAAGAAAAGCTTCCTGACTACACAGTGAGGGCTGGAGGCGTCTGGCCTGGAGGGAGTCCTGTCAGCCAGTGTGAGCTGCTGGTGACAGGGAAAGACCATGTGAAAAGGTCCTGACCTGCGGTTCAGGCCCTCGAGCAAATGACACCAAATTTGTCCCCCAAATCAGCTTTGTTATTCAAGATGTGGCTTGCTAGCAGGTACTACTAACAAGGCGCAGCACCGTCTGGTATCTTCTTCCCATTGGAATCAGTTGTTATTGCTAACTAGGTATTAAGTGTCTGAAAACCTGATTTTACACTTAGACGCCCAGTTATATAGCTTTGGGAGGGATACAGTTTTGAGGTGTGCAGTGACACTCTCACCTGCAAGGCAGAAGTGTGCTTGTTGGGGGAAGGCCCGATAGGGGGCGCACAGGGGTTGGCATGCTGGGACACGCTCTTCCCGGAAGTGTACGTGCAGAAAGCCACATCATAGCCCAAGGCTTTATGAGCACGAAAGGAACATGGCGCGGGGCTGGGTGGGGGTCATCTAGATGAACCTGACAGTTAATGACAGCAGGCTAAGATGAGCCAAATGTCCCTCTCATTGGCCAACCTTGCCAGTGAGGCTGAATGCTTCCAAGCTAAGAGTCTCCCCGTCCTGGACAGCACCTACAGGACCCTGCCAGTGTCTGCCGCCCGGGGTGCTTCCTGACCAGTTTGCTTGAGCTACAGTAATTCATTGGTTCAGCTTGCAGACTTGCCTTGGAGCCCTTCTAGCCATGTAAGCTGACTTCACATCTCAGACCTGACCCATGGTATGACTCGCAAATTACCTTTTCTGACAGTTTCATGTCCTGGCCCCTTGTTGGCAGCATGTGACCAACACTGGCCACCAAGGCCCAAGCTAGACTGGCCAACAGAGTAGGGAGGGCGGAGGGCTGAGGGCTGTGGAAACCACAACCGTTACTAGGTAGGATTCATTCTGCCAGTAGACTGAAAAGAATGTCACCAAACAGTGTCGAGAAGAAGGATAAGGAAGACCATTCCGTGATGCCCTGCTCAGCTGAGCAGACCTGGAGGCAGGCCCCTGCTGAGGAGAGGCAGGAGAAGGGATGTCTTCAGGTGGGCCAATGGGAGCAGCTGGCTTTGAAAATGCCACTTAAAAGGGAGGCTGGCTATTGGCCTACACTGCACAGGAGATTCCTGGCCAGATGCCACAGGGCCTGGGGTCACCAGCAAGCCTAGAGCTGAGGCTCCCTGAGCCCATCTCCAAATACATAATCCGAGTGGGGCTGTAAGAGGCCAGAGGGGCAGTGCGGGACCTACTCCTAGAGGACTCACCCACTCCCCAAAGGGCATGTGATCCATGCCCCAGGCCAGTGCTGCTGGCTGAGTGTGAGGAAGCTTGGACTCCATTCCTCAGGAGCCCAGGCATTTCAGCAGGAAGGCTGGGGACCTCTGGGGCCAACACTGGGGGCAGAGCAATAGACGAGACTAGAGGGCAGAGGGCACGTGGGAGCTAAGCCTGGGGAGATAGGCGGGGGAGCTGCCATGCAGCTGGGTCCAACCCAAAGGCTTCAGGGGCAAATCTGCCACCCCAGCCAGCATTGGGTTTCTCCAAGTCCCTCTCCTTTTGGGGTTGTGTTATTTACCAATTCCTAAAGGGGACCTCAGAGACTAGCTCAAAGGCCATCTCTCTTACTGCATCCTCCCTGGTCCCCTCAACAGGAAGCCATGCAGAGACAGAGAGTAGTGCTTTCTGTGTGCATTTCACCCAAAAACACACACAGAATGGAAACTAAACCATCTCTTGGCATGAATGACTCCTGACAATGACCCCGGATTGCACCAGCCAGGCTGGGCTCATCACCTTCCACGGATGGGAAGGCCCACCTGTGACCTGGCTATTCTAGGACATCACAGGACATCACAGGCCATCACGGGCCAATCTGGTTCCCGCCCACCCCATTCCACTGGAAGATCAGGTCCATTAATTCACGAGAACAACTGAGAACTCAGAGAAGCTGTAACACTCATGGTCATGGTTTATCACAGTGAAAGGGTATAGATTCCAATCAATCAGCAAGGGAAGAGCCACGTGGACAGAGGCCAGGAGAGACCAGGCCCCCTCCATCATCCTTCTCTGGTGGAGTTGCACGGTCAGTGCTTACTCCTCCCAGCAACGATGTGCCGAAACACACAAAGCACTGCCAGCTAGGGCCGCTCACCTGAACCTTGGTGTCCAAGATTTCTACTGGGGGCTGGTCACCCAGACATGGCTGATCCTGTTGGCTGATGCTGGTTTCCAGCCCCTGCAGAGGTCGAGCTGACACCACTTGGCCCAAGGGACCCCCATAGGTCACATTGTTAGCAGAGACTATCTCTTGGGGCTCAAGGCCCCCAGGTAAATAAACGCACTCTTATCAGGGAGGCAATTCCAAGGGCTTAGAGGTGGCCTCCTGGGTGCTGGGGATAAGGGCCAAACCTTTCCTTGGTCAAGGTTAATCATGACTGCACCCCAGGACACTTGAGGCTGTCTCACTCTGGAATATTGTGCCTGCTGCTGATGGCCTGGAATGCCTTCCTAACTTTGTCAGAGGGATTTGAACGAGTGACTCGATCTTGAATAGGGGCTGCATTCAGGAGGTTAGGCATTCTCAGTCACAGGATGAGATAGGAGGTTGGCAGGACTGATATCACAAGATGCAGGTCACAAAGACCGTGCCAATAAAACAGGATGCAGTCAAGAAGCCAGCCAAAACCCACCAAGACCAAGATGGTGATGAAAGTGACCTCTGATCATCCTCATTGCTACTTATTTGCTAATTGACCATTTACAAATGCCATGCAATGTCCAGAAGTTACCCTATGTAGTCTAAAAAGGGGAGGGACCCTCAGTTCCAGGAAATCACTTTCTCAGAAAACTCATGAACAACCCACCCCTGGTTTTGCATAGAATCCATAAGTAACCATGAATATACTCCATCCAGCAGCCCATGCCACTCCTGTCTATGGAATAACTACTCTCATTCCTTTACTTTCTTAATAAAGTTGTGTGATAAACTTTATGGACTCACCCTGAATTATTTTGTGCACAAGATCCAAGAATCCTCTCTTGGGGTCTGGATCAAGACCTCTTTCCAGTAACAGTTTTGCCAAGCTCACCCCTCTTCTTTCTTCAAATCGTACCTTAATTAAGTGACACATCTCTCAGAAAACCTTACTGCTCAGCCTCCAAGTTGGATAAAATTCCCCTTTGCACATTCCCAGGGAGCCTCGGCTTACCCCATCAGAGCCTCTATCCCTCGGCACTGCACTTCCTTCCTCTCCTTGTCCTCCTTTTCCAGCATCAGGCAGACTCTGCAGGGCATGCCCAAGAGCTGGAGCTTAGGATCTCTCCTTAGAGCCCCCATCTCTTTCCCACCACACTCATCTCAGCAGACGACCACTCAGCCCACTCCATGGAGACACAGAGGCCATAGGGGCCCACGCCCCCATTCCCATCCCCAGCCTCCATGCTCTCTCATGCCCATCCCGCTCTGCGCCCCCACCGAGCTCAGAGTTCCAGCTACTTCTCCAGGCTGAGCTTCATGTGAGATCCCATCTCCTCTCTCCACCTCTGGGTTTTTGCCCATCTGTTGCCAAATTTGCCCAGGATGCCAAATTCATAGAAGCACTCCCTCAGGACCTGCCCCTGCTCACTCATCCGTGGGGCTCACATTGACCTCCCTTTCTGATATGTGCAGCCTCTCCCTGGACACTGGCTTCTTGACCAGAGGCTGCAACATCACCCCTCAAGACATTTCTCAATCCCAGATGCCCTCTTCAACTCTCCCTCATTCTCTCCCACACTACTCAATAACACCGTCCACACCCACATCTCCATTCCTTCACATCCTGTTCATGCCTCAGTCGCCCAATCCAAACTCAATTATGAGACGAATGGAGAATGGTTTTTGTTTTGTTTGAGACGGAGTCTCGCTCTGTCGCCAGGCTGGAGTGCAGTGGCGTGACCTTCGCTCCCTGCAACCTCTACCTTCCGGGTTCAAGCGATTCTCCTGTCTCAGCCTCCCAAGTAGCTGGGATTATAGGGATGCGCTACCACGCCCAGCTAATTTTTGTATTTTTAGTAGAGACGGGGTTTCATCACATTGGCCAGGCTGATCTCAAACTCCTGGGTTCGGGTGATCCACCTGCCTTGGCCTCCCAAAGTGCTGGGATTACAGGCGTGAGCCACCATGTCCAACTGAAGAATGCTTTTTTTGTTTGTTCAGTGTATGGCGGCTACAATCTACTTTGAGATACTTCAGACCTTTTTAAAGAATGAATCCCTGGTGGGGCACAGTGGCTCATGCCTGTAATCCCAGCACTTTGGGAGGCCAAGGCAGGTGGATCACCTGATGTCAGGGGTTCGAGAACAGCCTGGCCAATGTGGTGAAACCCTATCTCTACTAAAAATACAAAAATTAGCCGGGCACGGTGGCAGGTGCCTGTAATCCCAGCTACTTGGGAGGCTGAAGCAGGAGAATCACTTGAACCCGGGAGGCAGAGGTTGCAGTGAGCAGAGATCATAC
>NW_012100765.1:1062992-1066859 GCF_000951045.1 Mandrillus leucophaeus | reverse complement strand
AAAAAAAAAAAAGAAGGAGAGAGAAAGGAACGTCAAAGCCCAGCGTGGTGGCTCATGCCTGTAATCCCAGCACTTTGGGAGCACTTAAGGTCAGAAGTTCGAGACCAGCCTGGCCTACATGGTGAAACCCTGTCTCTACCAAAGTACAAAAATTCACTGGGTGTGATGGCGCATGCTTCTAATTTCAGCTATTCCAGAGGCTGAGGCAGGAGAATTACTTGGACCCAGTTGGGAAGCCGAGGTTGCAGTGAGCCACAATTGCACCACGGCACTCCGGTCTGGGTGACAGAGTGAGACTGTCTCCCCCCGCCAAAAAAAAAAAAAAAAAAAGAATAAATTACTGATGAAACCTTAGTGAGGGAGGCACACGTGCATTCTAACCTAAGCAGGCGGTCCAGGGAGAGGGCACTGGCCCTCGTTTCAGCCAACCTTCCGAAGCCAACCTGAGATTCCCCATCCCTGGAAAAATGCCTCCTTTAAGATCTCCCAGATCATCTGTACGTGGCTGTGCTGTCAGTGAGCATTTTTGAATGTTCTCATTTGCTTTCGGAATCCTTCCTGGGCATTATCTGATCCCCTCAGATCTCACAGATGCCGCGTGCCCAAAAAACCTCGCTGCCGTTTATTGCTTCCTGTGATGGAGCCTTCCATTCAGTAGAAACAGCCCACAGTCGCTGCCACCCCTTCTGCTGGGACACCCTGGGGACTTGATGTCAATACTGCAAATCCCCAGAATTTACTGCAGTTCTTTTTGCTATGGGGAAGAGACGGGATGAGTGGAAGTGCAAAACGATGCCTTCTTGCCACCTACTTTCCAGTCACTGCCTTCCTCTCCAAAACGATCCCTCCACTCATCCACTCTAAAGTCCCACCTCCTCAGCTTTCAGGCAGAGAGCCCACTACTATGCCACTCTTAAGTTGCGACTGACTAGCCCTCTCAGGAACACTGGAAAATTTTGAGGGAGAGAAAGAAAAAAGGAAGAGAAGGGATGAGACAGAAATCTCTCCTAGAAACAGTCACACATGGCCGGGTGTGGCGGCTCACGCCTATAATCCCAGTACTTTGGGATGCCAAGGCGGGCGGATCATGAGGTCAGGAGATCAAGACAATCCTGGCCAACATGATGAAACCCGGTCTCTACTAAAATACAAAAAAATTAGCTGGGCATGATGGCGCGCACCTGTAGTCCCAGCTACTCGGGAGGCTGAGGCAAAGGGAATCACTCGAACCTAGGAGGTGGAGGTTGCAGTGAGCCAAGATCACGCCAGCCTGGTTACAGAGTGAGACTCCATCTCAAAAATAAATAAATAAAATAAAATAAATAGAAAAAGAAACAGCCCCCCGTGGACCAGAAAGCTGAGCCTCTGGTGATTTGACTTCAGGTTCTGCGGCAGGCGGGTGGCCCAGGGAGCAACTGGGTAGTGGAAATGAGAACGGAGCACGTGGACCAACTCCTGCTGAGCCTCTGGGCAAAAGCCAGGTCTGTCCAGCAGAGCATTTTCCAACTGTTGCAAAAATTACCCTATGAACACCTCTCTCTCCAGGGCTCAACCTCGCACCTTTGATGATACGGCTTCCTGCTGCCGTTGCCGATTCTGATGTCAGAGCAGTCATTCCCGTGGAAAATGGAACGGAGAGCTACGTGGGAGAGTGACTAGGGGCTAAGACTTCTCTGAAATACCGTGGCTGCCAGGCAATCTCATTAAGGAGAAACAGAGATGGACAATGCCATAAACATTCTCCAGCCATCAGAAGAAATCATCTGCAGGACAAGTAACTTCTGAGGTTGTAAACACTCACACCAAGGGCCAGGCCACTGGCAGAGAGCAGTGGTTGAGGTGCAAGTCACCCTGGGGTCCAGGTCTCAAACTTACCCTGGCTAGACTGAACCAGAACGTTTTTCCATTTCTTTTCCGTAAATTAAAAGTTCCCCTCCCCACATAATCCGAATCCCACTTTCAAGAGATAATGTTACCTCTTTAGTGTATATTTCTTCCGTGTATATAAATCTCCAGACCACCTGGACACACACACACACGTATGAGTATTATACACATACATGTGTACAGATCTTTTATGCATGTATACACACAGGTGTACACATGTGTGCATGTGTGAGATCATGCTGAGTGCACCGTTTTCCAGTTCCTACTTTCACTTCACAATAGCTCTTGGCCATCTTCCGCCGCAGTGTATTTAGAGTGACTCTAGAAATAGAACGATTTCTAATGCACCTTTCAGATTTCAACTCTTTAAATAAATGCGACAAGGGCACATCTCGTGGCCCAAAGTTGTGACTGCTGAGGCCCAGAGAACACAACAAAGTTGCTGGCTTCAGCTGTGCTGACCTGCTGGAAGGTGGGTACAGGCGCCTAAGTGGAGGCTACCATTCATGCGCCCCCCAGCCACGCACCCCACCCTCATACACACACTCTCCCTCGAGGAGCATTTACCTTCCTTCCCGCCCCAGGTGTTTGTGACTCAGTGGGTAGTGGGTGACAGAGACACACCTGTGTCTTCAGAACACAGGCCACTGAAGGACAGCAGGCCCAGGGCTGGAGGGGGCCTGAGCATGCCCTCCCTCACCAGGCTGACCAGGCTCGCATGCAGTGGGGCAGAGGCAGTGGAACTATCCAGAAAACGAGCCCATCCCCCCGCCCAAGCCATCACAGTGGGAGCTGAGTACAGGGTCACTAGGACAAAGAGTGAACGGAACCATCTTGAAAACAGCGGCGATGTTTCCTGTCTCCACTGGCACAGGCCTCCGTGGAGCCCCGTTCTTTTCACAAAGAGTTCAAGTTGCTCAAAGAAATAAGGAGAGGCCACTTGTGAGCAGTGGTTCTCCAGGTGAAACCCAGAGGGCGTCGGGATGCCCACAGATTCCTCAGGAAACTCTTGCGGGGAGACATGGGGGTGCCAGGGACACGCCTCCACCCCACCATGGCTGCCCACAGCAGGGTCCGTAGCAAAAGGACCAAGTGGCCTAGGGGCTGGTGGGAGCAGAAGCCGGACCACCTCCTCCAGGCCCCACTGCCCCCTTGGGCCACCGCAGAGACTTCCAACGTCTCCATCCTCTCTGTCTCTCCCTCTCTCCCCACTTGCTGTCTTCCTCAGGAGCCCCTTCCCTGTCAACTACCACTGGCACCCGGCTGGAAGAACAGGACAGGTTTGCCTGTTAGTACCTGCGGCAACTCATCCCCCAGCCCCTAACTCTGGGGGGACCCATTTTCCTCCTGCTATTCCCTGAGCTTGACACGGCTGAATGTGGAAGACCCCCAGGGAAACAAGAGGCTTGGGAAGGAAGGTCACATTGGAGTCGCAGGGGAAGGGTCACCCAGGCACAGGTACTCGGCATAGAGTGCAGATGCTGGCCAGCCAGTCCCACACCCAGCTTACTGCAGAGGCACAACCACACTTCTGCTCCAAGGCTGGGGGGACTCCGTGGTCTTGGTGAGGAAGAGGAAGAGGACGAGGTGGTGAGCAAGCCGGGAACAGCCCCGCATGTCTCTTACCATGCCTTCATTCCTCTCTCCCCACAGCGCTGAGTTTGGATGTTTCCTTTGCCCCAAGACTGTTCTCTCGGCTGGTGATGGCAAAGGAGAGGGCTGCGGGGGAAGGAGAGAGAAAAGGGGGGACCCCAGAGATCTTCCTCCTATTCCCTAAGCCGTCAAAGGCTTCAGATGTCTACAGCTTTGCTGTTTTAACCGCTCATTGTGAAAAGAATGAGTCTTATACTTGAATACAACCCTAAAATCAAAAGAATGACATCTAACCCGCTGTTCATAATACTTTTTTTTTTTTTTTTTTTTTGAGACAGAATCTCACTCTGTCGCCCAGAGATCTTCCTCCTATTCCCTAAGCCGTCA
>NW_012100765.1:1059888-1062942 GCF_000951045.1 Mandrillus leucophaeus | reverse complement strand
TTTTGAGACAGAATCTCACTCTGTCGCCCAGGCTGGAGTACAGTAGTGTGATCTTGGCTCACTGCAACCTCTGCATCCTGGGTTCAATTGATTCTCCTGCGTCAGCCTCCTGAGTAGCTGGGATTACAGGTGTGCACCACCATGCCCAACTGATTTTTGCATTTTTAGTAGCGACAGGATTTCACCATATTGGCCGGACTGGTCTCAAACTCCTAACCTCGAGTGATCTGCCCACCTTGGCCTCCTGAAGTGCTGGGATTACAGGAGTGAGCCACAGCGCCCAGCTCGGCCCATCAGTAATTTAAAAGACTGCGTTTCTACTGTCTGACTCCATTTCTGTAAAGAGTCCAGGAAAGGCAAATCTCCAGTGATAGGGTAGGCTACCAGGGACTGGCTGCCAGGGAACTTGGGAGAAACGGGAACTGCCAATGGGTATGGGGACTCTTTTGGGGTGATAAAAATGTTTTCAAATTGATTGTGATGAACAATGATCTGGAAATATACCAAACTGGTGAATGTCTGACATGTGAATTATTTCTCCATAATGCTGGTTTCTTTTAGAAAAAGTAGTTCAAAATTTCTGAGGCTGTTTTTTTTTTTAAAAAGCATATCATGGGCCCCAGTGTGGTGGCTCACACCTGTAATCCCAGCACTTTGGGAGGCTGAGGTGGGCAGATCACTTGAGGTCAGGAGTTCGAGACCAGCCTGGCTAACATGGTGAAACCCCATCTCCGCTAAAAATACAAAAATTAGCCAGGTGCAGTGGCACACACCTGTAGTCCCAGCTACTTGGGAGGCTAAAGCAGGAGAATTGCTTGAACCCAGGAGGCGGAGCCAAGATTACACCACTGCACTCCAGCTGTGAGAGGATAAATGTTCACTATTGTAAGGCCCAAGCTAGTGGTAATTTATTAAAACAACCCTAGGAAACTAATGCAGAAAGGCCAGGGGGGACCACAAGCTCTTTTGTGATCCACCCCTTTGTTTTCCAAATGGCTTCATTTAGATTCAGAACCTTCTGTTGCAGTCTCTTGCTCCCTCTCCTGGCTCAAAGCAAGAACTGTGCCCCCTTCAGTCCCACGGAGATTTGATCTCTCTGATGAAGTGGAAGAAGAGAGGAGTTCGCAAAACTTAGAACTGCTGTTGTTGGGGAAAAAAAATTTTTTGAGACAGGGTGTCTGTCACCCAGACTGAAGTGCAGTGGCTTGATCATGGCTCACTGCAGCCTCGAAATCCAGGGCTCAAGTGATCCTCCACTAAGCCCTGCTAATTTTGTTTGTAGAGATGGGTCTTGCTATATTGCCCAGGCTGGTCTTAAACTCCTGGGCTCAAACAATTCTCCCACCCGGCCTCTCAAAGTGCTGGGATTATAGGTGTAAGCCACCATGCCTAGAAGAAAAATAATTTTAATGGTACATTATTTTCCCATCTTGAGAGAAGAGTGAAGACTTAGCACTTGTCCTGAAGGCTGAGCTCCATCCTATGCCCTCATCATTCCTGGTAATTTCAACTCCATGTTGATGAGCCACGCAATTCTTCTCTCGGCTCCTTGGCTTCCTCATCCAGAGACTTCTTGTAACCCAACCACCCACCACCCAAGAGATATCCTGGACCTTGTCATCACAAAAATTACACTCTTCCAAAATCACGGATTTAAATTTTGTCCTCTCTGATTACAAAGCCCTATCTTTCAGCCCACTTTCTCGAGTGCCCCTTCAATATCACAAGTCACCAGAATCAATATGCTAACGCTTGGCCCCTCTTATTTCACTCAAATCTTGACTTTCTTGTCTAACAAAGAATCTGGATTCTTTGTTTCATCTCTTTGCTCTCACAAACACCAACTCCCCTATCCACTCTTCTACTTTCAGCTGGCGAAACTCCAACCCCACCAACTTCCACACACTTCTGTCTACTTCAGCCCCTCATTCCCCTTCTCCTCCTACCCTCCCCCACTCCTAGGAGCCTTGTTTCACCCGTCATTGAAAAACTGAAGCCATCACAGCGTGTTACTAACCCTCTTGCATCTATAGTTTTCTTTCTTCCTGTTACAGTGGAGGACTTGTCACTCCTGTCTAACCCCCTCCACATAGACTCTGGGTTGCATCCCCTTTTATTTTCTTTTAGAGACAGGTTCTCACTCTCTAGCCCAGGCTAGAGTGCAGTGGTATCATAGCTCACTGCAGCCTCAACCTCCTGGGCTCAAGCAATTCTCCCACCTCAGCCTCCCGAGTAGCTGGACTACAAGCACACGTCACCTATGCCCAGCTAATTTATTTTTATTTTTGTAGACAGGATCTTGCTATGTCACCCAGGCTGGTCTCAACCTCCTGGGCTCAAGTGATCCTCCCATCTCAGTCTCCCAAAGTGCTCAGATTGCAAGCATAAGCCACCGTGCCCGGCCTCTCCATCTCCTTTTTGTCTTTCCTAAATTTCATTTATTCAGTTTTGTCCCCTCTTAATATGATCAATATGCCTCATTTTGACCACTTCTCACTGGCACACAGGCATGCTGTCAGAGCCAGCTTCGTGGGCGTGAGACCTCTGCAGACACACAGGGCCCTGTGCCTGGTTTAGTGTTCTGCCGTCGCTGCTTATAAATTCTTAATTTTTTAACAAGGAGCCAGTCCTGCCTGCTCTAGTATCTGCCATTTTCTCTGCTTCCCCCTCTAAACTGCCAAAACAGAGCCTGTGTGAACCATCTCTACTTCTACTTGTATCTCTACTTTGTCACTTTTACTAATGCTGGTTTTTCAGACAGGGTCTCATTCTGTCATCCAGGCTGAAGTGCAGTGGTGCAATCACAGTGAGCTGAAGAGATCCTCCCACCTCAGCCTCCCAAGTAGCTGGGGCCCAAGCATGTGCCATTATGCCTGGCAAATTTTTAAATTTTTGTAGACATGGGGTCTCACTGTTTCTCAGGCTGGTCTCCAACTCCTAGAATCAAGGGATCCACCCACCTTGGCCTCCCAAAGTGCTGAGATTACAGGCCTCAGCCACCGCACCCAGTCCACTTTTATTAACTCTGAAAGTATTTTTTTTTTTTTTTTTTTT
>NW_012100765.1:1050315-1058997 GCF_000951045.1 Mandrillus leucophaeus | reverse complement strand
GGGAGGCAGAGCTTGCAGTGAGCTGAGATCCGGCCACTGCACTCCAGCCTGGGCGACAGAGCGAGACTCCGTCTCAAAAAAAAAAAAAAAGAAAAAAAAAAAGCTAGAAAGATCTGATAGTAAAAGGAGAGGCCAAAAATCTGGATAACCTGGAAAGAAAATGAGCAAATAAAAAATCATTTATATTAAGATAGCTGGAAGGATAGGTGGGTGCTGTCAGAAGGTGGAATACTGAAGTGTAAGAGTTCAAAGACAGTTCTGCTAGTGTGAGTGCTGGCCAGTTCTGGGGTGGTCATGAGTGCGGGTGGATTGAGTAAATTGGAAGTGAAGGTCACTGGGGTTAAGATCAAGGAACTGATCTGAGGTTGCTGGATAGGTTGCTTGAATGGCTATTCAAGCCATCAGATGAACAGGAGAAGTTGAAGTCAAAGGGAAGACGTTGCAGTCAGTACAGTGCCACGTGCCTATAGTCCCAGCTACTAGGGAGGCTGAGGCAGGAGGATCCCTTGAGGCCAGGAGTTCGAGGCTGCAGTGAGCCAGGACCACTCCTGTGAATAGCCACTGTACTCCAGCCTGGGCAACATAGTGAGATACCCCACATTTTCAATGAATAATGTTGACTAACACTTATAAAGTGCCTACTATGCGCCACATACTATTCTAAGTGCTTTGCATACATTTATATATCCTATATGCAAATAATATTAACAACAACCCTATGAAGCATATTACTGTTATCCCCAGTTTATACATGAAAAATTGAGGCAAGAGAAGAAACTCTGGGGTTGGGCGAGGTGGGTCACCATCTGTAATCCCAGCACTTTGGGAGGCAAAGGCAGGCAGATCATCTGAGGTCAAGAGTTCAAGACCAGCCTGGCCAACATGGTGAAAACCCATCTCTACTAAAAATACAAAAAAATTTGCCGGGCGTGGTGGCGGGCACCTGTAATCCCAGCTACTTGGGAGGCTGAAGCAGGAGAATTGCTTGAACCTGGGAGGCAGAGGTTGCAGTCAACCGAGATCGCACCATAGTACTCCAGCCTGGGCGACAGAGCAAGACTCCATCTTAAAAAAAAAAAAAAAAAAAAGGAGAGAGGAAACTCGGCCAAGGTCAGACAGCCAGCAAATAGCAGAGCTGGGAGAGGACTCCGGCTGTGTGGCTCCAGAGCACAAGGCCTCTCGTCTCCACAGGAAGATGACGGACATAAGAGACCATAATGCTGGGGGTTAAAAGGTAGAAGAGAAGCAGGAACCAGATCTGAAGGCCTTAGTATTTTATGCTGAGTTTTGTAATGACCCTCTTGGCAATTGGCAGACTTTGAAGGAGGTCAGGCCAGGGCATGACAGAATCAGGTTAGTGTTCTGGAAAGATCTGTCTGGCTGCAGAGTCAGATGGGAATGGATGGTCAGGAAGCAGGAGGGCCCTTCACAGCCTCCTGCAACAAAGGGGGACTGATAGTGGGCAGGCGCCTACACCTCCGCTTTGGAAAGGAAATGGGGCAGATGGCAATGTTGGAAAAGGAGCCCAGGAAGGCACAGCCTGCAGGAGTCACAGCCGCCCCAGGAGGACAGTTCGAGCTCACCTGGCCCCTAGGCAAGACAGCAGAGTCCTGGCCACCTAGAATGGCTCGGTTCGTGCCAGCCTGAGCCCAGAGGGCGTGACGGGCCCGGCGAGAAACCCTGAGGCCCCCGCGCGGGGACGGCTAAAAGTCTGCACGGGGGCCTTGGGAAATGGATGCACCCCTTAGAGGACCCCGGCTTTGTGGGCCCCAGCCTGGCCTTGGGTCTTCCTTAGCCTGCTGCGCTCGGGGCAGGTCGGGAGCTGGGTGCCCAGCAGAGGGCAGCACAGGCTTGCACTCGTCCCGGTCTGAGCGCCGACTGCACCTGCCGGGGGCCCTGCAGCTGCGCAACACACAGAGGTAGTGGTGCGCTCTCACCCACCCGCGAGCCCCCATGCATAGCACACCCAGGCCCTCCCCGTCCAGCTCGTGGCTCAATACGATACCTGGAAGGCCTGGGGGCCCTCAGGAAGACCGAGGGACAGCAGCCAGGGCGGCTGGAATGACAGCCAGACTCGGGCATGCACGAACAGGCCAGGACAAGTGGCGGGTTCCCTCTCCCACACCCACGCCTGTGATGCTGCCAAAGGGCAGAGCAATAGCAAAAAAGCTCCACCAAATCTCCTGGGAGGGAGGTCCTTGCCTTGAGAACAGTCAACCAGATACCCGCCTGGGGCCCCTGGGGCCCGTGGGGCAGGGGCAGGGCACGGAAGCAAAAGCGTTTAGATTCTAATGGAGTTTTGAAAACTACCCACCCAACAGGGAAAAAGAAAAAGGACCAGAATCCTGGCAGGGAGCTCCCCTGACTCTGGCCTCTCCAAATTGGATGTCAAATCATGAATAGACGTCCCTAGGTCCCTCCTACTTTAGTTTGTTTTTTATAATTGTGGCTTTTTTCTATTAGTTTTAATTCTTGTGAAACATAACATTTGCCATATTAACCATTTTTAAGTGTACAGTTCTATTTTACATCGTTCCCACTCTGGATTTTTACTGGGATTTGTCATGTACAGAATGAGGCACTGAGAAACACGGTAAGGAAAAGACAGACCTGGAGACTGACTTCACTGAGGAAAGTGTATTGGGAATTCTAAGGTGGGTGTGAGGTTTTGCAGCCACTGTGCCTTATGAACTTTTCAGTGCACCTCTGTCCCGAGGGTTTCCACCCTGTACATCTCAGTCATGCCACCCTCCACGCCCTCCCCATATACAGCCCACACAGAACCCATGGCTCATCTGGGAGTGATCAGCGAGCACCCCAAAGGGATCCCTGCCCATATTCAGAAATGGGAAGTAGGCTATTCAAAAACATTTGCAATGTTATGGCAGAAATAATCTTTGCAGTATGTAAATGAAAAGTTCCAAGCAATTATGACAAATTTTTGAGCATCAATGCACTGGGTCTTTAGCGTTCAATGAGCTAGAAAGCTGAGCAAAACAGAACTTGAACCCCTAATAATTATAACAGCTAATACTTACAGAGCGCTATGAGCCTGGTGCTAACCACTTTACTCATTCAGGTCTTTGCAGTGGAAATGCTGCTATTATGCCCATTTTACAGAGGAGAAAATAAAAGCCCTGAGGGCTAGCTGGCTTGTTCAAGGTCACAGGGGAGGTAAATGGTGGGGCCTGGATTTGGACCCAGGCAGACTGGCTCCAACAACACTACTCATGACGGCGCCCTTGCCTGATGCTGTGCTGGGAGCTATATAGACTGAGCCAGTTCCCACTCTGGGAGGCTCAAAAGCTTGTGGAAGGATGAGTCTGCTAACTTATTTCTTGGTTTTGGTTTGAGATGGGGTCTCGCACTGTTGCCCAGGCTGGAGCGCAGTGGCGCAATCATGGCTCACTGTGGCCTCAAACACCCAGGCTCAAGCGATCCTCCCACTGCAGCCTCCGGAGTAGCTGGGACTACAGGTGCATGCGACCATGCTCTAGCTAATTTTAAAAATTTCTGTAGGGACAGGATTTTGCCATGTTGCCCAGGCTGGTCTCAAAACCCTGGCTTCAAGCAATCCTCCTGCCTCAGCCTCCCAAAGTGCTAGGATTACAGGTATGAGTTACTACACCTAGTCCAGTCCATCATCTTTGAATAATGTCAGAGTCAGTGGTCTTGGGGACCTAGAATTGCCCTAAATTCTCTCCATTTTGACTTGTAAATTTTCACATGAATACTTTAACAAGGCTTATCAATGCAACCACAGGCGGTCTACATGCACTCACCAACAATCCTCTTTCTACCAGTCCTTCTGTTTCAGCCTTAGTACACACACACACGCACACAAATTTAATGTGGCCAAAGGACTTGAGAAAATCCAGAATGTTTTCATACCCACAACATGTCTTGGGAATGTGCTGCCTATGGCAGACCTTCCTCTGCCTGTCCCTTCTCCTTCATCCTCGACTTTGCTGTCCAGCTCTTTAAGGGACTTGAGCCTGAGAGCACGTGGCCAGAGGACAGCCCAGGGAGGGGGTGGTATCTCTTGATAACACCAGAAGAGCAGAGAGCAAAACTAGAACTGGAAGTGTGGTCTGGTTTTCCATTTTCCTGTACTTGGATTTTAAAGATGCATATGAGCTCTTGTATTTTAAGCTAGTGGTAGGTAGAAAAGAAAAAGGTTTGAAAACAATGTTATTTCAGGTGCACCTAGCAGCTGTGCACACCATTACTTTAACCTCTCCTTTCTTTCACTCCATAGCTGACCTTCTCCCTCAACCTATACCCAGTGCATTGTCACTGGGGAGGAAGGGTGAGGAGGAAACCAGTAGCTATGCTAATTGGTGACGACTCACATCTATTTATTTATCATCACTTAGCTATACTTATCAGAGAACAAAAAATACAATCTTTCATGCCCAGCGCCGGATCGATTTGCAGCTGAGGCATTTATGCTTATACACTTTCCTTTCTCCCTTTGTTATCCATTATTTTCATTTGTATGTACAAGTGGGTGATATTTGATTGCACTTTGAGGCCGAAGCATTTCAACAGATGTCGGATAATGGGGAAGAAAGAACGCAGAGGCCGCCCTGCCTGCTGCCCAGGTGGGCTGTGTTTGCATCTGGTTCTTTCAGGATTTCATTTTGCAGAATATTGTCAGGGCTCACATTGCTCAATGCAGCCGCATTTGGTGGCTTTTAGCATTTTCGCAGTCCCAGCCGGGTACGGTGGCTCACACCTGTAATCCCAGCACTTTGGGAGGCTGAGGTGGGCAAATCACTGGAGGTCAGGAGTTCTGACATGGTGAAACCCCATCTCTACCCAAAATACAAAAAATTAGCTGGGCATGGTGGCATGCACCTGTAATCCTTGCTACTCGGGAAACTGAGGTACAAAGAATCACTTGAACCCAGGAAGTGGAGGTTGCAGTGAGCTGAGATCGCACCACTGCATTCCAACCTGGGTGACAGAGTGAGACTTCATCTCAAAAAAAAAAAAAAAAAAAAAAAAATTGTTTCAGGGAGTAGGCCAGTGAGGAATCTTATCCCAGCACTCATCAGTTAAAACCAACTATTTTTGGCTTTCTCAGCATGGGGCCAGATTTTGCAGAGGAAATAGGATATGAATTCTGTGTTTGGGGGAAGTGTCAATCTTCTACGGGTTTTCTCCTCTCATCCTATTGGATCAACTTCAATGCCCACTTCCATTCCCTCAGACCCAGATTTTTCTACCTTGGCATGACTGGCATTCAGAAGCCCAGTAATTGTTGCTGGGAGCGCTCCTGGGAATTGCGGGATATTTGAGCAGCATCCCTGGCCTCTGCCCACTAGCCACCAGTAATGCCAACTTCTACCCCTCACCTCCAGTTGTGACAACCAAAAATGTCTCCAGACATTGCCAGATGCCCCCTGGGTGAACAAAACTGCCCCTGTTTGAGAATCACTAAGGTAATGGGTAGAAGCCAGGGATTCGGCAAAGCATCCTCCAATACACAGGACTAGAAGCCAGGGATTCGGCAAAGCATCCTCCAATGCACAGGACAGCCCCCCTACAACACAAAGCATCAACCCAAAAACAACAATAGCGCTGGGGTTGAGAAACCTTGCCCTGTTTAAGTTAGCAGTAGTCGAGTTTTTTGGATTTTGCAACCTAACAGATTCCTAATACATCCCTCAATATTTTTTTGCCCTGATACAATCAAGGAGATTGAAAGAAATCTGTAAAAGGTAAACACTTTGAAGAGGGAACGTGTGCTTATCCTAAACCCGGGGCTATCTGACACTTCGTAGAGATGTAGCAAACCCCTTCAAAGGGAAAGGTTAGTGGAAGTTCCCTTCACGGGAACTGACCAGTGGGATGCGGAGGTTGTGATGGGCGATGGGACAATCTCAGTGGTGACCCAAGAGGCCGCCTTACCCTTTCTGTGAAGAGTCTTCCACTGGGGACTTCAAAGCCACAGTATTAGGAGAGGGGGCAGCAATAAATTCAACAATTCATGCTGTGAGGAGGAACAATCCTGCTGCTCAGTGTCCTTGGGTCAGATCTGGTTCTAGAATCTACCACAAGAGCTGATAACAGGACAGAAGATGTGCAATCAGGACCATCTCAGAGGTTCTGGGACACGTGGATACCACCTCCTCTCTCAGAAGGGCGAGACTCCACTCCTTTGAATGGTGCTGATTTGGGGATGTTGGAAACTTGGAGGTATTCTGAAGCAGCTGCCTCTGCTGAGAACTTTTTTTTTTTTTTTTTTTTTTTGAGATAGTATCTTGCTCTGTCACCAGGCTGGAGTGCAGTGGCGCCATCTTGGCTCACTGCAACCTCCGACTCCCTGGTTCAAGCTATTCTCCTGCGTCAGCCTCCCGAGTAGCTGGGATTACAGGCATGTGCCACCACACCCAGCTGATTTTTGTATTTTTAGTAGAGACAGGGTTTCACTACATTGGCCATGATGGTCTTGATCTCCTGACCTTGTGATCCACCCACCTCAGCCTCCCACAGTGCTGGGATTACAGGCATGAGCCACCAAGCCCAGCCCAAGAACTGTTATCTTGTCCTTGTTCTCACCTCACAAAACCCACTATTCTGCTCTTTCCCAGTGGGTTACAAGACCAAGTAAGAACATTTAAGATGGTGAAAAGATACCAATGATGAAGGTTTTGGTCAATCTCTCAAAACCAAGATGATCAAAAGTGGGGAATTGTTAAATCAAGTTTAGCCTAAATCTGCCTCCTTACATATTTAAGTTCAGCCTACAGGTTTCTCTGTACATAATGAACTATAACCTAAATGGAGGTGTCAACAGACTGTAGCCTACTCTTGTGCCAACCACCTAGTTTTGGTCAATCAAAGGGAGCTAACTGTTCAAACTATTCAAAAATGTAAACAACGAGCTATAACCAGTCCGGATGTTTCTTACCTCACTTCCGTTTCCTGTAAGTCCTTTTCCATTTTCTGTCTATAAATCATCCACCATGCAGCTGCGCCAAAGCCTCTCTGAACCTCCCCCAGCTCAAGAGGCTGCCCGATTTGTGAACTGTTCTTTGCTCAATTAAACTCTGTTAAATTAAAAATGAAAAGGAAGGCCGGGCGCGGTGGCTCATGCCTGTAATCCCAGCACTTTGGGAGGCTGAGGTGGGCTGATCACCTGAGGTCAAGAGTTTGAGACCAGCCTGGCCATCATGGCGAAACCCCATCTCCACTAAAAAGAATACAAAAATTAGCCAGGCGTGGTGGCGGGTGCCTGTAATCCCAGCTACTTAGGAGGCCGAGGCAGGAGAATCGCTTGAACCTGGGAGGCAGAGGTTGCAGTGAGCCAAGATCCCACCATTGCACTCCAGCCTGGGCAACCGAGCAAGACTCCAGCTCAAAAAAATAAATTTAAAAAATCTGATTTTCTTGAGAAGCAGGAGAGGCTTCTACTTGGTGTATGCACCTCCCAGCAGGATTGCTCTTACTAAACCAACACCAGAGACAGTCTCACCAGAGGCAGCCAAAAAGAACTAATTTGATGCGCTTTGGTTTTGAAATCTATTTTCCATTCTCGGTGGTTGCTGTGGCCAACGGTAGCTCCCAGTGGCCCTGCATGGCCCACCCAGTGGGTAGCTGAATGGACTTCGAAGGGCTTCCACTGCTTTCTAGAGAAAGAAATCTGTGCGGCTTCCAGGCCTCAAACTGTCCCTAGCTCAGGAAAGTCCTGGGATTGCCCTCCTCGCCCCCAAGGTGGGGAACACATCAAGATACACAGCTCCCATTCGCACATGCGAACTCCCATGGCTGAAAGAGTCCTTAGTCGTTGGCCTTACAGGGATTGATGTTATGGAAGGATTCCATATTACAGAGAATTTCCTCTGCTTGATGTCGTTCAGTCTCCTTGCTTCGACTTCCCAGTGACAGAGGTCGAAAACAGTCCCCAAATATGTCCACATTTTGATCCTCAGAACTTGCAAATGTTACCTTATATGGCAAAAGGAATTTGTGCAGGTGATTAATCTTGAGATGGGGAGATTGTCCTGGATCATCTGGGTAGGCCAACAGCATCACAAGCATCCTTATAACAGGATTGTGGGAAGAACCAGACAGAAAGAAGGTGGCCGGGCACAGTGGCTCATGCCTGTAATCCCAGCACTTTGGGAGGCTAAGCTGAGCAAATCACTTGGGGCTAGAAGTTCAAAACCAGCCTGGCCAACATGGTGAAACCCCATCTCTACTAAAAATACAAAAATTAACTGAGTGTGGTGGTGGGCAGCTGTAGGCCCAAATACTCAGGAGACTGAGGCAGGAGAATCGCTTGAATCCGGGAGGTGGAGTTTGCAGTGAGCCAAGATTGCGCCACTGCACTCCAGCCTGGGCAATAGAGTCAGACTCTGTCTCAAAAAAAAAAAAACAAAAAAAGAAAACAGGCCAGGTGCAGCGGCTGACACCTGTAATCCCAGCACTTTGGGAGGCCGAGGCAGGCGGATCAAGAGGTCAGGAGATCGAGACCATCCTGGCTAACATGGTGAAAACACCATCTCTACTAAAAATACAAAAAATTAGCTGGGTATGGTGGCACGCGCCTGTAATTCCAGCTACTTGGGAGACTGAGGCAGGAGAATCACTTGAACCTGGGAGGCAGAGGTTGCAGTGAGCCGAGATCGTGCCATTGCATTCCAGCCTGGAAGACAGAGTGAGACTCCATCT
>NW_012100765.1:1041167-1050150 GCF_000951045.1 Mandrillus leucophaeus | reverse complement strand
AGTGCAATGGTGTGATCTCAGCTCACTGCAACCTCCACCTCCCGGGTTCAAGCGATTCTCCTGCCTCAGCCTCCCAAGTAGCTGGGATTACAGGCGCATACCACCACACCCAGCTAATTTTTGTATTTTTAGTGGAGACAAGGTTTCACCAGGTTAGCCAGGCTGGTCTCAAACTCTGGACCTCAGGTGATCCACCCACCTTGGCCTCCCAAAGTGCTGAGATTACAGGCCTGAGCCCCGCGCCCGGCGGCTGCAGTCTTTTCTATGCACAGTTCTTGCTGCTTCCTGACATGCATGAGACATTCTCAGCACTTTCTACCCTTTCCTGAGAAACTCTTTTTCCTCAACAATCAAACATGTGTACCAAATACCCACTCCATGCCAGGCACTGTGCTAGCTGGTAGGAGACTAAGATGAATAACTTTAGGAAGCTGAACAGGACACATACCGCTTTTGGGGTTTAAATGTTTATATTGCTTGTATGTATCTGCTCAAAATCTCATATTGAAATGTGATCCCCAATGTGGGAGGTGGGGCCTAGTGGGAGGTGTTTGGGTGATGCAGGCAGATCCCTCATGAATGGCTTGGTGCTGTCCTTACAGGAATTAGCAAGTTCTCACTCTATGAGTTCACGTGAGATCTGGTTGTTTGAAAGAGCCTGGCACCTCCTCCCGCTCTTGCCATGTGACAGACTGGCGTCCTTTTGCCTTCTGCAATAAGCTTCCTAAGGCCTCGCCAGAAGCAAATGTCAGCACTATACTTCCTATACAGCCTAGAGAACTGTGAGTCAAATAAACCTCTTTTCTTTATAAACAATCTAGCCTCAGGTATTTTATAGCAACACAAAAAAACTAACACAAATATATAACTTCTGTAATTTTTGGCCAGGTCCAGTGGCTCACAACTGTAATCCTAGCACTTTGGGAGGCTGAGGCGGGCAGATCGCTTGTGTCAGGAGTTCAAAACCACTCTGGCCAACATGGTAAAAACGCTCTACTAAAAATACAAAAAAATTAGCCAGGCATGTAATCCCAGCTACTTGGGAGGCTGAGGCAGAATTGATTCAACCCAGGAGGCAGAGGGTGCAGTGAGCCAAGATCACACCGCTGCACTCCAGCCTGGGCAACAGAGCAAGACTTTAAAAAAAAAAAAAAAAAAAAAAACACACACACACTTATATAATTTCTCTTTCTTTCCTATAGCAGGTGATGTTGGTACCCTGCCCATATCCTGCAGGGCTCACCACTTCAATGTGCTCTTCCAAATGCCAATATCTGCAACTGTTTCCTAAGGGTTTTCTCCAGAGGTGATTCTGCCTATGTACCCAGCAGCCTGGAGGTACCCAGGGATTCACACCGACTCCCACCTCCTCAACCAGTGACTGATGGGAGTTAGAGCATAAATCCATCAGCTCCTTCATCGCTTAGGTGGGATCACTTTTTTGATACAGGGTCTCCCTCTGTCGCCCAGTCCAGAGCACAGTGGTGCAATCACGGTTCACCGCAGCCTCAACCTCCTGTGCTCAAGCAATATTCTTGCCTCAGCCCCCTGAGTAGCTGGAACGACAGGTGTGCCACCTCGCCTGGCTAAGTTTTAATTTTGTGTCGAGACGGATCTCACTATGTTGCCCAGGTGGTCTCAAATTCCTGGCCTCAGGTGATCCTCTCACCTCGGCCTTCTAAAGCGCTGGGATTACAAGTGTGAATCACCTCACCTGGCTTATTTTCATGTAATCATCAGCTTCAACCTCAACTGAAATAATCAATTCTATCAAATTAGAAACATCTGCAGGTTTACAGCGCGCACACTTGGGCCCTAGCTCAGCTCTGAGCAGCCTATTTTGGACTCTGGGATCTGCAGGTGGAGATGAGCCTCCCAGGAACGTCCTTCTGGCTGGGGTTAGGGCTGTCCTGGAGCTGTGAGGGGCCATGCTGTCTTCAAAGACAGGCTGGAGGAGAGACCAGCAGACATCACCTTAGTCATATGGCTAAAGAAACATCACCAGTAATGAGACATGTCAACGTCACGTGCCCCTGATATGGCCTGCTAAACAGAGCACAACCTCACTTTTAAGATATTCTTGCAAAAATGCATAACCCCCATCTAATCGTGCGAAAACATCAAACTCAAACTGAAAGACAGTCTGCAGAATAACTGTCAAGTGTCAAGGTCAGGAAAGACAGGAACGGTCACAGGTAGGAGGCGGCTAAGGAGACAAGACAAGCAACTACATGTGTCATGTGGGATTCTGCCTGCCTGGGATCTGGGAACACAAAAGGGACATTTATGGAAAGACTGGTAAAACCCGAATAAAGTCTGCAGTTAAGAGGATTGTACTAATGTTAAGATGCTAACTTTAGGGGAAGTTGGGTGGCGGGTAGATGGGAACTCCTTTGTAAGCCTTAAATCATCTTAAGATAAAAAGGTTTTTTAAAAAAGCTTTAGCTGGGGGCCAGGCGTGGTGGCTCATGCCTGTAATCCCGGCACTTTGGGAAGCCGGGGCGGATGGATCACCTGAGGTCAGGAATTCGAGACCAGCCTGACCAACATAGTGAAACCCCATCTCTACTAAAAGTACAAAGTTAGCCAGGCATGGTGGCAATGCCTGTAGTCCCAGCTACTCAGGAGACTGAGGTAGGAGAATCGCTTGACCCCGGGAGGTGGAGGTGGCAGTGAGCCGAGATGGCGCCATCACACTCCAGCCTGGGCAACAAGAACGAAACTCTGTCTCAAAAGAAAAAAGCTTCAGCTGGGCACAGTGGCTCATGCCTGTAATCCCAACACTCCGGGAGGCTGAGGTGGGAGGATTACTTGAGCCCAGGAGTTTCAGACCATCCTGGGCAACATAGTGAGACCCTATTTCTAAATTTTAAAAAAATTAATTAGCTGGATGTGGCGACACGCACCTCTGATCCCAGCTGCTCCAGAGGCTAAGGCAGGAAGATCGCTTGAGCCCATGAGTTCAAGGCTGCAGTAAGCCATGATCACACCACTACACTCCAGCTGGGGCAACTGAGGGAGACCCTGCCTCCAAAGGAAAAAAAAAAAAAAAAGGAAGCTTAAAGACAGGTAAAAGGAGACAAAGAACAAGCTGGAATTAGACTGTGAGAAGGAATGTGGCCTTAAGCTCTGCTCCTAACAGTCACACGCATAGATGACAGTCTCACTCTAAATTTTTTCACTTTCTGCCTTTCTTCTGGAGACTTAGAAATGTCTCCAACAAAAAGTGCTTCGAGTTTTGACCCAGGAGAAAGAGGTAAACAGCCTAGTTTCCAGCTTCACAGGCAGCTTAGGGGGAAGCAGCTCAGCTTCAAAGAGCTGCACTTCACTCTTCACCACCACGACCCACACAGGCACAAGAGCCCACCTGCCGCTCCAAGGCCCTGCAAGCGCATCCGGTGTTGCTTTCCACACTGCTATCCTACATCCTCCTCTGATCCTCACATTGACTTGATTTCACCTATATTCAAATACTGGGGAGGAAGAGAAGGGACGATGTGAGCCCTCCAGTCCTCCGCATCGCCCTGCTCATGGGCTAATCCTGAACCACTTTTCACAACTGTATTCCTTCCCCACCTTGGGGCAAATAAAGTCTCCCTTTACCAAGAACATACAGTTCAATACCAGATTGTTTACAACACAGTTTTATTGCTCCAGAGTTTGAGGGAGACTTTGAAGAACTGCCTGTACCTTGTCCTAACTCTATTACTCAGATTAATGGTCGGCAGCGTTCCCTTTCAGGTCAGTCACTTCCAGGGGATTTTGCAAAGACTTCTGGGTTAGTATTTGGAAAGAACTTAAACTTCCTCAAATAAAAATTCTTATAGCTGGAAATTCTGATGCCTTATAATGAGTCCTTATAAAATTCCAAGGCACTTGAAAATGTGCATTGCTCCCAGGCATCGTTATTATTTATATGCATAAGCAGCTACCATTAGGAACACATATGACGTGACAGACAGTGAGTTATGCTCAGTATGTGCATTAGTCCATTCTCACACTGCTATAAAGAACTACCTGACACTGGGTAATTTATGAACAAAAGAGGTTTAATAGACTTACAGTTCCACAGTCCGCACACGAAGCATGGCTGAGAGGCCTCAGGAAACTTACAATTATGGTGGAAGGCGAAGGAGAAGCAAGCATACCTTCACAACGGCAGAGCAGCAGAGAGAGGAAAGGGAGAGGTGCCACACACTTTTAAACCGTCAGATCTCGTGAGAACTCACTCACTATCACAAGCACAGCAAGGAGGAAATCCGTTCTCATGATCCAATCGCCTCCCACCAGGCCCCTCCTCCAACTCAACATGAGATTTGGGTGGAGACACAAATCCAAACCATATCTATATGCATAGGATCTCATTCAGCTGAACCCTGTTGCTGCCTCTGATGTAGGGAGATAAAGATCACCTGTGGTTGAAAAAGAACGCAGGCCAGGCACAGTGGCCCACACCCATAATCCCAGCACTTTGGGAGGCCAAGGCAGGAGGATTGCTTGAACCCAGGAGTTCGAGACCAGCCTGGGCAGTATAAGGAGACCTCCCTCCAACCCCAGTTTCTACAAAATTTGTGTGTGTGTGTTTGAGACAGAGTCTCGCTCTGTTCCCTAGGCTGGGGTGCAATGCCACAATCTTGGCTCACTGCAACCTCCGCCTCCCAGGTTCAAGCAATTCTCCTGCTTCAGCCTCCCAAGTAGCTGGGATTACAGACATGTGCCACCACGCCCGGCTAATTTTTTGTATTTTTAGTAGAGACGGGGGTTTCACCATGTTGGCCAGCCTGGTCTCAAACTCCTGACCTCAGGCGATCCACTTACGTCGGCCTCCCAAAGTTCTGGGATTATAGGCGTGAGCCTCCGTGCCCAGCCTTTACAAAACATTTAAAACTTAGCCAGGCGTGGTGACTCACACCTGTAGTCCTAGCTGCTGAGGAGGCAGGATCACTTGGGCCCAGAAGGTCGAGGCTGCAGTGAGCCCCAATTATGCCAATGCACCCCAGCCTGGGTGACAGAGAGAGACCCTGTCTCAAAAAAAGAAAAAGCAAGGGCCGGGCGCGGTGGCTCAAGCCTGTAATCCCAGCACTTTGGGAGGCCGAGATGGGAGAGACCCTGTCTCAAAAAAAGAAAAAGCAAGGGCCGGGCGCGGTGGCTCAAGCCTGTAATCCCAGCACTTTGGGAGGCCGAGATGGGCGGATCACGAGGTCAGGAGGTCGAGACCATCCTGGCTAACACGGTGAAACCCCGTCTCTACTAAAAAATACAAAAACTAGCCGGGCGAGGTGGCGGGCGCCTGTAGTCCCAGCTACTCAGGAGGCTGAGGCAGGAGAATGGCGTAAACCCGGGAGGCGGAGCTTGCAGCGAGCTGAGATCCGGCCACTGCACTCCAGCCTGGGCGACAGAGCGAGACTCCATCTCAAAAAAAAAAAAAAAGAAAGAAAAAGCAAGTAGCACACTTGTGTTTGCACCTTCTGGGGGGACTGAGGCCACCAGCAGTGGATGGAGCAGACAGAACTTCCAGGCATCATGCCTGGCCCAGAGCAGGAACTCAAAATGCAAATGGATGGCATATCTTTTAATTATTGCAAAGTGAAATGAGCCGTTACTGGAGATGCCAAACATGGGTCAGGGAAGCAGAAATTGATATTGACAATGCAGGGTTCTCTGCTCTTCTGTCATTGCAGCTAAAACATGCACAGTATTGACAGAGGCTGGAATCAGCTCCTGAAATCAAGCCCTTTCTCGGCTATTCTCTGCCTCCTCAAGTCCACAGTTTCTTTCCTAAAGAAGCCCAGTTGTCTGGGTTTGAAGGCACGGGACACCGGGAGTGCATTTGGGGGATGTTTTCGGAGTGCTGTCTCTCACCCAGACTTTCCTGGGAACACTGTCAAACACGCCTTAGGAGTACATTTATGGTTTGGCTCATTTTCAGAGAAAAGGACACGAGGGAGCTGAGGGACTTTTGACTGTGGGAACCAGAGTAACTAAGTACCAAGTAACACAACTTGTATTACTTATGCTGGAGACTCAGCGGGGCCTTTGAATGTGAATAGCCACCAGGTGGCAATGTTATTCTCTCGAAAGTATGCATGCTGGTGGTGTGTGTATAATGTGGAGTGGAGTGTGTGTGGTGTGTATGTGCATGGTGTGTGCGTGTGATGTATGTGTGTGCCATGGGGTAAGGGGTGTGTATATGGTGTGTGTGATTCAGTGTGCGTATGTGATGTGGTGTGCATGGTATAAGGTGTGGCATGTGGCTTGTGTGCACACCCCTGTGTCGAAGCTGGGAGACAGCTTCCTTCTCATCCACCCACCATCATTCAGCCTGACAACCAGCTCTCACTCTCCTTCACCCCCCGCCACTCACGCACACACCCTCCTCTTGCCACCATCCCTCTTCATTTCTAGCCAAAAATTAGCAGGGAGGAGCCAGAAAGCCCAACAGAGACCGCGAAACAAATATCAAATTAAAAGTATTTTCCTGGCTGGGCACAGTGGCTCCCTCCTGTAATCCCAGCACTTTGGGAGGCCGAGACGGGTGGATCACTTGAGTCCCCAAGTTCGAGACCAGCCTGGGCAATATGGCAAAACCTCATCTCTACAAAAAAATATATTTAAAAAATTAGCCGGGTATGGTGGCATGTACCTGTGGTCCCAGCTACATGGGAGGCTGAGGTGGGAGAATCACTTGAGCCCAGGAGGTCAAGGCTGCAGCGAGCCAAGATCACACCCTATCTTCAAACAAACAACAACATAAAAAAAAACCAGAAACACATCTTGAGAAGGACAGTGGGTCCTCAGTGAGCCTCTCCTTGTTGCCCCATTCTCTCTCCCACTTGTTCTCGCCCCCACACCCGAGTTGTTCTTCTTAGGAGCCCACTCCCTCTGGCTCCCCAAGCCCAGCTAGGCAGTGGTTAATTCTTTCCAGAAAGAGGTCCCCATCACTCTTGTGATTTCCTTCTTGTTGGCATATGCCTTTGGAAGGAGGACCCTAAACAGAGCAAAGTCCTCAGAAGAAACATCCTCAGACACCGGTGCTTCAGGCCCGGTTCATGTTAGACTACCCGGATCTAGAGGACACTTCGTGGGGAAGCTTCCCATTGCCCTGAGATCACAGCAGTGCAGGAAAGCCCATCTCCTCTGTGTTTGTGGAAAGCAGTTATCCTGAAAGGCCTTAAGACTCCAGCCGGCCGGGTGTGGTGGCTCATGCATGTAATCCCAGCACTTTGGGAGGCCAAGGTGGGCGGATCACAAGGTCAACAGATCAAGACCATCCTGGCCAACATGGTGAAACCCCGTCCATACAAAAAATACAAAAATTAGCTGGGTGTAGTGGTGCATGCCTGGTAGTCCCAGTTACTCAGGAGGCTGAGGCAGGAGAATCGCTTGAACCCAGGAGGCGGATGTGGCAGTGAGCCAAGATCGTGCCACTGTACTTCAGCCTGGTGACAGAGCAAGGCTCCGTCTCAAAAAAAAAAAAAAAAAGATTCCAGCCTGGCGAAGGACCTGGGCAGCACACACAGGAGTACACTCACACATGCAGGAGCTGCAAGTGCATCCCCCAACATTGATATTGCTCTCTCCCCACCTGCTTCAGAGGCATTAAAAGCCATCCGGAAGGACTGCCTCCCGCCATTTCCAAATGCATTGACATAATGGACTTGTCTCCACAGAACAGACCTCCAGGGACTCAGGTGAGGCCAGCCGTTTCCAACAGTGTCATGATGCAGGAGAGGCAGCTGATGCTCTGGAAAGAGCTTGTGGTTTATTTTGATGAGTGCTTTGAGTTCAGATCCAGACTCTGTGGTCTAACCGGCTGCATGACCCCAAGAAAGTTATTGAACCTGCCTAAGTTTCCATCTCTCTGTCTGCAAATTGAGGTTGATAATCCTGTGAGTCTTGATTATATAATATCTTATTGTGAGTCTTGGTAATATGAGGTAATAGAGGCAGATTTCCAAGGCAAAAAGGTCAGAGACAATCTTAATATTGCTAATTGTGCTGAGTGCTCGACATACATAAATTATCTTCACAGCAGACCCTACTTTGCAGAAGCGGAAAGTGAAGCCTAAGGAAGGTAAGTGCTTCCATGAGCTGTAATTGTCAGAGGAACTCTGTGCTGGCCAGAGGTCCAACTCCTTCCTATGAGAAATTAACTGGGATATTTTTACATTTCGGCCAGGGTGTGTGGTGAGGAGAAGAGGCTTTGGGAGAGGTTAGATTTGGGTTTGGGTTTGCATGCTTTGTTCTGCTGAGACCTGGGTGTTGTTCCTGTATGTGGGTGATGCATTTAATAATGAAAAGGCCCCTCATGAAATGGGTGACTGGGTCTCCCCAGTGTGTATGTAAGAGCATGACAGGCCAGGCACGGCAGCTCACTGCAGAGGCCAAGGCTTGCTGGATGGCTTGAGCCTAGGAGTTCGAGACCAGCCTGGGCAACAAGGCAAAATCCTGTCTCTGCAAAAACTACAAAAATTAGCCAGGCACGGTGGTGCATACCTGTAGTCCTAGCTACTCAAGAGGCTAAGATGGGCGGATCAATTGAGCCCAGGAGGTGGAGGCTGCAGTGAGCTGAGATTGTGCCACTGCACTGCAGTCTGGACAACAGAGCCAGACCCTGTCTCAAAAAAAAAAAAAAAAGACATTTTCCAGGTCGAAAAAAATGATCTCTAAGAAAGTGGCAATATAAGAATTACTAAAAACATCAACATATCCCTCCAGAAGACATTTATGTTCTTTTAAAGGCACTAAATGATGTTTAGAAAATATGCTAACATCTTTTTCATCAGGCATGGTCAGAAAAGTGGTCATTTTTACAATAACTGTGTTCTGCATTTGGATGCTCAAATCTTTACATACCAAGGCATTTAAATATCACTACTGGGGCCAGACGCAGTGGCTCACACCTGTAATCCCAGCACTTTGGGAGGCCAAGGCGGGCTGATCACTTGAGGTCAGACGTTCCAGACCAGCCTAGCCAACATGG
>NW_012100765.1:1029776-1040362 GCF_000951045.1 Mandrillus leucophaeus | reverse complement strand
CACCACTACACTCCAGCATGGGCAACAGAGCGAAACTCCATCTCAAAATAAATGAATAAATAAATTAAAACATCACTATTGGCAAAAGCTTTCTAACTTGCATTGCCTGTCTAGGTCACAAAGTTTGCTAATATCTTGTAGCCTGGATGGTTTTATTGATCCCCGACAGAACTTTTATTATCCTGAGGGAAAACAGACTGGACAGAGGACAGGAAATTTGTTTGTTTTTGGAACAGCGGTGGGGGAGGAATAAATGGGAAGAAGGAACGTGGGGAGGAGATGGACGCTAAGAAGGAGAGATGGGGGAGGGAGAGGGGACCACAGCCACGCAGGATGGAAGAGTAGGGACAGCGTGAAGGCGTGAGAACCGAGGCAGGGCAGGGGACTTCAGAGGCAGAAGCCCTTCAAAAGCTCTGCAAATTGAAATGCTAAGAAGAACATGCAGTCATTTTGACAAGGGCAGAGCAGAGAATGTCACGCATGCGCACAGAGGACGGAAGGCCAGGATCCGCCGCCAAGCAGGGCTGTCGGGGACTGGTCGCCTCCTCTGGGCATCGTCAAAGGGCAAGATTGGTCTGGTCCTCTTTCTAACACCTCCCACCCGGGATGCAGCCAAGAGTGGCTGCAGCCTAATTTTCCACATGTAAACAATGACCTCAGTGATGCCCACGGGGCCCCTCTCTAGCCTTCTCCTCCTGGGAAACAACTGAGTTCTCCATGGGCGTCTCCTCCCCCTCCGGAACCAAGGGCTCTGAGATGTTTACAGCCCCCTCTGAGAAGGGCAGGCCGTGGAAAACCATCTCCTCCCTTCCTTCCCCCTCTGCCTTTCCTAGCTGGGGCCTCTGCACAATGGAGCCTGGTCAGGCCCTGTTGCTGAGGGAATCAGCAGAGGGCCCAGCCCCCTCCCCACAGAAATAACCTCAAGAGAAGGATTCACTTGCCCTCATCTCCAGGCTTTGGAGGAGGGTGGGTGCCTGGCCAGCAGAGTGGCCACTGCTCACTGGCCCAGAGGAAGCAGGGCCACCGGCCTGATCCCACCTCTCCCTTCTGCCCATCTTCACTCCCCTCTCCTCAACTACAAGCCCCCCAAAAATAGAGACCTCAGGCTTTGCTCCCCTGCTGCAGGAAGGGAGAGCCACCGCCAGACACTGCCTGGGGTCCTCCTGTTCTGATCTCACCCAGTGTTTGGAGTCAAAGAGGACCTGGCTTCCCTCTCGGGATACATGATTTTCTTTGGTTGTGACTCATTGTCTGTAAATGTTGCTGGAGATGAATCAGACCCCACCTGCTACCTGCTGCTGAGACGCTGCCAACAGACACAGAAAGGTGTGCGGCAGCCACCACCTGCCTCCTCTCTCCCAGCGCTGAAGGAGCCCACAGCTCCCCTGAGATGAGGTCTTCATTGTGGCTTTCCAGGCCTTCCTTAGGGCCTTTGGATCAGGGAAGCCTGCCCTAAACTGCACATTAGTGTCCATGACTCACCTTTGAAAAATCTCCACAACCAGGCCTCGCCCCACCCTGTAAAGACAGATGCAGTTACTCTGGGCAGGGGCTCAGAGCAAGAAGTTTTTTAAGTGCCCCAGGTCCTGGGCTGAGAGCGCCTAGTGGCTGTCTCAGATGCTCTAGCTCAGCTGAGATCCGGTGGCTTGTCCAAGTTCACATTGTCGGCAGGAGAGCTGGAGCAATGACACAGGATTCATGCCTTGAGCACAGCGTTCTATCATAGGATTTTTCTACTTAAGAAAGGAATTTGATAAAATTATTTTGGAAATTTATACAATATAGAAAGATAAAAAGAAGTCAATTAGATCACCCCTAAACCTTAACGCCCAGAGGTAAGCACTGTTAACATTGTGGGTTATGTTTTCATTTATTTTCAAATATTTAATGTGTAAAACAGGTCATACACAACACACAGCTGTGCATCCTGCCCATGCCCAGCCAACCATGTTGCTAAAAACAGCTGACCATGTTTTTAGCAGGCTGTTGGCAAAGAGTGTCAAGAATATTTTAGAGCTGGGCATGGTGGCACATACCTATAATCCCAGCTATTCAGATGGCCGAGGAGGGAGGATAGCCTGGGCCCAGGAGGTCAAGGCTGCAGTGAGCTATGATTGCATCACTGCACTCCAGCCTGGGCAACAGAGCGAGACCCTGTCTCTAAAATAGATACATATGTATTTTTTAATTGACATTTTTCAGCCCGCTAATTCCATTTCTAAGAATCTGTTCTGACTGGGCGCAGTGGCTCATGCTTGTAATCCCAGCACTTTGGGAGGCCGAGGCAGGTGGGTCACCTGAGGTCAGGAGTTCGAGACTAGCTGGCCAACATGGTGAAACCCCATCTCTACTAAAAATACAAAAAAATTTGCTGGGCATGATGCCGGGAGCCTATAATCCCAGCTACTTAGGAAGCTGAGGCAGGAGAATAGCTTGAACCCGGGAGGCAGGGGTTGCAGTGAGCGAAGACCACGCCATTGCATGCCAGCCTGGGCAACAAGAGCAAAACTCTGTCTCAAAAAACAAAGAATCTATCTTCCAAGAATGGTCAGCTGCATGCAAAAAAATTATTTACAGAGACTTTATTTTATTGTATTTATATTCTGAGACAGGATCTTGCTTTGTCACCGAAGCTAGCATGCAGTGGTGCTAACATAGCTCACTGGAACCTCGACTTCTTGGGCTCAAGCCATCCTCCCCATTCCTCCCAAAGCACTGGATTACAGGTGTGAGCCACTATACCCAGCCAGCTTTCATTTGAATGTTATTTATAATAGTCAAAATTGTCAACCTCATAAATGTAAAAAGGTAGAGGAATCGTTTAATAAATTGTAGTTTTGCATGGCATCCTTTGAGGTCATTAAAATCACATTTTTAAAAAATGTGTGATGCCTATGATAATTGTCCCCTCCCACTGTCCCTCCCTCCGTGTTTGTCTTGATGCTCAATGCCTATATCCACGTCTTCCAGGAATGTCCCTCCTCTGATCCTACTGTAACCCCTTTGAATGGTACGAGGCCAATTGATCTTTCTCTTCCAGATCACTGGTAGCATGTATTGTCAGTACCAAGTGTTTTGGCAGTTTTTTCATTTTACTATTATTTATTATATACTACTTCTATTTGCTTCTCTGGCATGTAGGTGAGAATGTGTGTGTGAGGTTGGGCGCGGTGGCTCACGCCTGTAATCTCAGCACTTTGGGAGGCCAAGGCGGGCAGATCATCTGAGGTCAAGAGTTCAAGACCAGCCTGGCCAACATGGTGAAACCCCATCTCTACTAAAAATACAAAAATTAGCTGGGTGTGGTGGCGGGCACCTGTAGTCCTAGCTACTCAGGAGGCTGAGGCAGTAGAATCGGGTGAATTAGGGAGGCAGAGGTTGCAGTGAGCGAGATCATGCCACTGCACCCCAGCCTGGGCGACAGAGCAAGATTCCGTCTCAATAAATAAATAAATAAATAAATAAATAAATAAATAAATAAATATGTGTGTGAGTACATTTGTGTCTGTGTGTGATTGTGTATGTATTTGTACGAGAGAAAGAGAACTCAGAATTACCAACGGCTCAAGGGCTGGAACTGTGACTTACAAATCTTCATTCTTTGCCAGCTCTTCAGTTTCAGCATAGCTAACTAAATTCATCTCCCTGGAATCTGTGCCGATGCCACAAAAACCTTTCATTCCGTGCGCAAGACTTTCTAAACTGGCTCTTCCTCTTGCACTGCCAGTTTATTTGGTGATATCACCCCTTCTCCTTTGGGCCATCCAGAGTTAAATTTTTTGGAATCCCTGACATAGAATCCTACCATTGCGTTTTCTAAAGTCTTGTCACGTGTCTTTTTCTGTTCCGTTGCCACCATCGCAGGCAGCAATTTTCCATCACTTCAACTCTGTCTCCACTGAGCCATCTGCTGGCAGCCTCTTGGCCCTTCAAACTATCTCGTGTTCAACCACTTGTTTCAGGTACCGCATCACTTCTCTGGCTAAAAAGCCATCAGTGGCCACTTATAAACTGTCATTATTAAATGAAGTGCTAACTTCTTATCCTGGCACATGAGTACCTCCTTAATTTGATCCCAACCCATCCATCTTCCTGGTTTTATTTATTTATTTACAGAAGGGGTCTCGCCATGTTGCCCAGGCTGGTCTCAAACTCCTGGGCTCAAGCGATCCTCCTGCCTCAGCCTCCCAAAGTGCTGGGATTACAGGCGTGGGCCACCACACCTGGCCCATCTTCCTGTTTTATATCACACAACTTCCTGACTAATAATATCCCAAGCTCCTGCCAAGCTTTGTATGCAACAACCCCAGAACACACCCTGTGTCCTCAGGCCTCCTCCACTTACTACTATGAGATTTGGATAATTTGCTTAACCACTTCCACCTTAACCCCTCATCTATAAAATGGGGATAATGCTAATGATACCTTCTTGAACTCCTGGCCTCAAGCAGTCCTACCATCTCGGCTTCCCAATGTACTGGGATTACTGGCATGAGCCACCACACCTGGAAACACCTTCTTTACAAGGATTGTGGTGAAAGCAAAGCAGATGCAGGAATGCAACAACTATCATTTATTTGCTCACAGTTTTGCAACTGGAATTGAGCAGGCAGGGACTGCTTGGCAGCTGAGGTGGATCAACAGGGTGGAGGACCTACTGCCACGTGGATCACTCGGAGTTGGTGACTTGGTACTATTGGCTGGGAGTTCAGCTGGCACCATGGTCCAGGAGCCTCAGTTGTCCTCTACTTGGACTTTCCAGGCGGCTTAGGGACTTCCTATAGTATGTCAGCTGGGTTCTTTCTAAGAGAGGGGAAGCAGAAATTGCCAGGCTTCTTAAGGGCTAGGCCTAGACCTAACTGGCAGAGCATAACTTCCATCACATCCTATTTGTCAAAGCGGTCATAGGCCAGCCCAGATCCCAGGGGGTGGAGAGGTAGGCTCCACCTCTCCAAAAGGAAGTGGTAAGTGCACCAGAGGAAGGAAAGAATAATAACAGCCATCTTTGAGACGGGTCGCCTTAGGGTTTCTGCAGTCTTGTCTAGTAGAAGAGATGCTCAACAGTATGCATTTACTGAACTCTTAAAGCGTGTCACTTTTTTTTTTTCTTTTTTTTGAGACGGAGTCTTGCTCAGTTGCCCAGGCTGGAGTGCAGTGGCATGATCTTGGCTCACTGCAAGCTCCGCCTCCCGGGTTCACGCCATTCTCCTGCCTCAGCCTCCCAAGTAGCTGGGACTAGGTGCCCGCCACCACGCCCGGCTTTTTTTTTTTGTATTTTTAGTAGAGACGGGGTTTCACCGTGTTAGCCAGGATGGTCTCGATCTCCTGACCTCGTGATCCGCCCGTCTCGGCCTCCCAAAGTGCTGGGATTACAGGCGTGAGCCACCGCACCCGGCCAAGTGTGTCACTTTTGTCCCAAGATGGCTTGGATTGCTGCCATAAATCATCATTTGACTTTTCCTCTTGCTGTGATTAGTCATGATATTCCAAGTAAATATTAAGCTCTTTGGGGGCAAGATTCTTATCTACAGTAAACAATTTTTGTTCCCCCCACAGAGATGTACACATTGTTAACTATCTGTGAATATGCAGCGTTTGACTTATTTTCGGCCCTAGCACTTGATTTATTGACAGTCGTGGTACACGGAAGGGAACATAAGAGTTGCTTTTATTGAATTTTTGTTGGGTCAGGAGGCTTTCTGGGCTCTGGGGAAGACTCAGAGAAACGGCTCCTTTGTTCTCCAGCCCTGCCCAGCCCAGAGCCTTCCAGAAGGGAAAGCTCAGTGAGGAGGCTGCAGACTGCCGAGGGCGTGTTGAGGAAATTCCATTCAAGACCCTCATTTCCGAAAGTGCTCTGTGATTAGCCCGGCTTTGTGCCAGCCCCAGTCCAGAGGCAGAGAGGCCAGCCCTTAGGTCACCAAAAGCACCAGGAAAATACAAATGCGGCCCCTTTACAGCCCTGCACAGAAGGTTAAAGGATTTGCTTTGTAGTTTGTTTATCTCACAGACTGAAGCCAATTATCCCAATTACTAAAAAAAAATAAAGTTGACTACAGATTGTATTTTTAAGTTCATTTAATCTCCAAAACAGGCTGCTACACACAGTTTTCCTTTGGTTCCAACAACTCAGGCCCAGTCTCTGTGGCAGGGAGGGTAGCCCCTGAGGGTCACATGTCCAAGGGCCAACGGAGGTCAGAGGTCACTTAATCGTTCCCAAATGCGCTAGCAAGTAGCCATAGATTTGAACTTTGCATTGTTGCTGTGGACCTAGGGCCTTCTTGGGAGGGGAGAGCTGGGGGAGCTATCTCTGCAGTTCAAAGGCGGCCGCTGTGGTTTCACTTGGCCTAAGGTTTCAGTTCTTGAATCCTAAACACAATCCCGGCTGGCCTCCTGTGCATAGGAGGTGGGGGGTTGGGACTTGGGATGGACATTCTGTGTAACCCAAAACCGCAAGCCCTGCAGCTTCACGGTGGCCTCGGAGCTGGGAGACCCTCAGGATCAGCATCAGAGGCTGAAAATACCTGTGACTATTTTCAGAAGCCCATGAGTGTTGATGCAGAAGGCCCAGACCAGCCAAGAGCTCCTCACCTCCAAGCCCAGTGAGGACACTGGGATTCAGAAATGCACCCCAAGTTCTAGCCTTAACCACTAGCAGAGTGGGTGTTTGCTAGAATGTGTGAGTTGAAAAGGAAGTCAAAGGTCCTAGATGGTATAGTCCCCTCAAATAAGCATCTCCCCATATACCTGAAAATCTACCTTAAGTATGATGTATATTTATATCTACTGACATGGAAAGATGTGTTAAGATACAGAAAGTGCAAAATACAAGCCACAGAACACAGTTGGTTAGGCTGGGTATAGTGGCTCATGCGTATAATCCCGTGCTTTGGGAGGCCAAGGCGGGAGCATCACTTGAGACCAGGAGTTCAAGACCAGCCTGGCCAACATGGCGAAACCCCACCTCTACTAAAAATACAGAAGTTAACCGGGCGTGGTGGTGCACACCTGTAGTCCCAGCTATCGGGAGGCCGAGGTTCAGGAGAATCTCTTGAACCTGGGAGGCGGAGGTTGCGGTGAGTTGAGATTGTGCCACTGCACTTGCACTCCAGCCTGGGTGACAGAGGGAGACCCCATCTCAAAAAAAAAAAAAAGAAAAGAAAAGAAAAAAAAAAAGAAAAAAGTTAGGCTCAGACTTTCAACTGCACAGGGGGTTCAGTGCAGTTGAACAACCTCCAAGTTTTTCAAGGGTCAACTGTATTATATAGAATACGGTGCCGACTGTATACAGGATGCACACACACCCCTGCACATGGGAAAAATGTGGAAGAATATACATAAAAATGTTACTAACGGTATCCTAAACAAGTAGGATTTCAAGTAATTTTTTTCTTTTTTTTGCATTTTGGAATTTACTTACACTACATATATATTATGTAATTTCTTCAAAGAAAATATCTCTAACATTCATACATAATTTCTTTAGTACAATGTTTTTCAAACTGTAATTTAGAAAACACCAGCATCATTAGCCTGGGCAACATGGCAAGAACCCGTCTTCATAAAAAATGGAAAAATTAGCTGGGCAAGATAGCACACACCTGTAGTCCCAGCTACTCAGGAGGCTGAGGTGGGAGGATCACTTGAGCCTGGGAGGCAGAGGCTGCAGTGAGTGGAGATAGCGCCACAGCACTCCAGCCTGGGTAACAAAGTGAGTACCTGCCTCAAAAAAAAAAAAAAAAAAAAGAAGGCTGGGCACGGTGGCTTACGCCTGTAATCCCAGCACTTTGGGAGGCCAAGGTGGGCAGATCACCTGAGGTCAGGAGTTCGAGACCAGCCTTGACCAACATGGTAAAACCCCATCTCTACTAAAAATACAAAAATTAGCTGGGTATCATGGCATCCACCTGTAATCCCAGCTACTAGAGAGACTGAGGCAGGAGAATCGCTTGAACCCAGGAGGCGGAGGTTGCAGTGAGCCGAGATTTGCACTCCAGCCTGGGCAACAAGAAGGAAACTCCGTCTAAAAAAAAAAAGAAAAGAAAACACTAGCATCAGGCTTAGAAAGTTCGCCGAAAATGAAGAATGAAGATTTTCTGGGCACTACTCAGACCTGTTAAGTGAGAATCTTGGGGGCTTCAGGAGAGCTGAGGAAGGGTGTTTTTTATTTTTGTTTTTTTTTCCTTAATTGAGACTGAATCTGGCTGTGACTCCCAGGCTGGAGTGCAATGGTACAATCTCAGCTCACTGCAACCTCTGCTTCCCAGATTCAAGCGATTCTCCTGCCTCAGCCTCCCAAGTAGCTGGGACTACAAGCACGTGCCACTACGCCCGGCTAATTTTTGTATTCTTAGTAGAGACGGGGTTTCACCACGTTGGCCAGGCTGGTCTTGAGCTCCTGGCCTCAAATGATCCGCCTGCCTCGGCCTCCCAAAGTGCTGAGAGTACGGGCATGAGCCACCACACCTGACTGAAGGAAGGTATTTTCAACACCCTCTTCAGGCAGTTCTAATGTAATGCGATCCACCTGTTAGGGACTAACTGTTTGTGTCCCTCTCCCGTAAATTCATAGGTTGAAATCCCTACTCCTAAGGTAATGGTATTAGAAGGTAGAGCCTTTGGGAAGTGATTACATCATGAGTGGAGCTTTGGGAATAGGATTAGTTCACTAATAAAAGGAAGACCCCAGTGAAGTCAGCATCTGCAACCTGAAAGAGAGACCTCAGAACCTGACCACACTGGTACCCTAATCTCAGACTTCCAGCCTCCAGACCTGTGAGAAACAAAGTTCTGTTGTTTTATAAGCCATGCCATCTATGGTACTTGGTTATAGCAGCCTGCACCATCTGAGTGGATGTTTGCTTTCTTTAAAGGTTCTTTGGCCAGGCACGGTGGCTCACGCCTGTAATCTCAGCTCTTTGGGAGGCCAAGTTGGGTGGATCACTGGAGGTCACCAGTTCAAGACCAGGCTGGGCAACATGGTGAAACCCTATCTCTACTAAAAATACAAAAATTAGGCGGGCATGGTGGTGCACGCTTGTAATCCCAGCTACTCGGGAGGCTGAGGCAGGAGAATCACTTGAACCCAGGAGACAGAGGTTGCAATGAGCCAAGATTGTGCTGCCACACTCCAGCCTAGGTGACAGAGTGAAACTCCATCTCAAAAAAAAAAAAAGTGAGACATTCCAGTTGTGACCACTGAACCCCTCTGTCCCGGCCTTGCTGTCCCTGCTGGTCCTTCCCCCCTCCCTCCTTCCTATATGTGCCGAGGAACCAGAAATAGCCCATCCATCCTGAAGGAGTCGAACAGCCCTTATCCCTTACCACCAGTCCCCAGCAGAGCTTCCTGGAATCATTTTCCTCTCCCTTCCCCTTGCTCTGTTTTCTCTTTCACTTCCCTAGGCTCTTTGGCTAGGACTGGCTGCAGAAGTTGATTTGCACAATTATTTAACCTTGCTAGGAATGAAAGCTGTAAACCAAATTAGGTATGCCAGCAGGTAGCAGGCATAGGAGAAGAATCACGGGATACATCTGACCCTCGTCCTTGCTTCTCATGATCCTAGGTAGGTTATTTAACCTCTCTAAGCCTCTGTGTCCTCAGCTGTGAAATGGGAATAGTCACACCTGTTCATGGAGTTGCTAAGAAGTTTAAAAATAAAATCAGCTTTGGGAGGCCGAGGCGGGCAGATCACGAGGTCAGGGGTTCAAGACCAGCCTGGCCAACATGGTGAAACCCCATCTCTACTAAAAATACAAAATTAGCCGGGCATGGTGGCGGGCGCCTGTAATGCCAGCTACTTGGGAGGCTGAGGCAGGAGAATTGCTTGAACCCAGGAGGTGGAGGTTGCAGTGAGTGGGATCACATCACTGTACTCCAGCCGGGGCGACAGAGCAAGACTCCGTCTCAAATAAATAAATGCTTGCTTCTGCAAACCAGGATCCAGCACACTGTTTTGCAGCCTGTTTCTGGCCTGCAGCCTGTTTTTGTACTATCCACAAGTTAGGAATGGCTTTTCCATTTTTTACGGCTTGTAAAGAAAAACAAAATGAACACACGCAACAGAGACCATATGTGGCCCACAAAGCCTAAAAAATTTACTACCTGGCACTTAAAGGAAAACGTTTCTTGATCTCTGCTATTTGCCACCAAAAAGTCAAGGGTTTTATCTGTCCTTTGCCTTCCTGCACAAATAGAGTTGTGTGGTTTCATATTTTTGTTTGTTTTTAAGTTAAAGGGGATTTAAAGATGTTTCTAAGCATAAAACAGAAGCCAAAGGCGATAAACGACAGGAGCAGTTGGAGAAACAGAAGAGAGGGATGTTAATTAAAGGAGAATGGTCTTGAAGTAGAGAGGTTTGAAGAAGCAAGTGGAGGGGAGGAAAGATGTATTTTCCTCTACCATCTTACATTCATGGCAGCAGCCCCTGTAACAAAAGAGAAAAGCATACAAATGTAATTAATGTAAATTAACCACGGCATGAAGCCTTCAAAAGGAAATGAAAATCCAGGCCGGGCGCGGTGGCTCACGCCTGTAATCCCAACACTTAGGGAGGCCAAGGCGGGCAGATCACGAGGTCAAGAGATCGAGA
>NW_012100765.1:1026039-1028121 GCF_000951045.1 Mandrillus leucophaeus | reverse complement strand
AAAAAAAAAAAACAAAATTAGCTGGGCGTAGTGGCATATGCCTGTAGTCCTGGCTACTTGGAAGGCTGAGGCAGGAGAGTTGCTTGAACCCAGGAGGCAGAGGTTGCAATGAGCCGACATCACGTCATTCTACTCCAGCCTGGGCGGGAAGAGCAAAACTGTCTCAAGAAAGAAGAAAAGGAGAGGAAGCCAACAAAGGCAGGCAAAGACAGGATTGTCCATGGGGGAGTGGTGCCCACCTACTGGGGGTCAGGAAAACCTCCCAAAGACTTGGAAATGAGCAAGAGAATCCTGGTGTCTTTGTAGTAGAGTGCTGGGTGTTTCTAGAGGCCCTTCCAGGAATCATCTGACTCCAGAGGCCGGTGTCTTGGGTTGTTTGTGATTGGCTAAGCTATTTAACAATTCTGTAGGGATGAAGTTGTAGAAAACTGACAACATAAATTTTCCTTGTCCATCAGAATGCACAGATTCCTGTCCATAGCAACGCAAAGGAATCATGTCTTTACAGAAAAAAAAACCTCTGTAAATTAAATTCTCATTTGAACCAATTTTAGCAGCTTACTGGTTTCCACATTCACGAATGAATTAAAATCTTTGATACATGTTCATTTTATATTTGCATGAGTCAGGATTTTACTTTTTTGAAAACTAGAATTTGGCCAGGCGCGGTGGCTCAAGCCTGTAATCCCAGCACTTTGGGAGGCCGAGGCAGGTGGATCACAAGGTCAGGAGATTGAGACCATCCCTGGCTAACATGGTGAAACCCCGTCTCTACTAAAAATACAAAAAACTAGCCGGGCGTGGTGGCAGGCGCCTGTAGTCCCAGCTACTCAGGAGGCTGAGGCAGGAGAATCTCTTGAACCCAAGAGGCGGTGGTTGCAGTGAGCCGAGATCGTGCCACTGCACTCCAGCCTGGCGACAGAGCAAGACTCCGTCTCAAAAAAAAAGGAAAAAAGAAAAAGAAAACCCAATGAAACAGTGAAACCTGAGTATTTTAATGCTAGATTTGATGAACGGTACAGTCATGAAGAACTATGAGGTAGCAAAAAAGTATGATCTAACAGCAATAAATGGGGAGGCTAGGCAAGCTTGTTTGTTCAGATTCTCTCCCTCCCTGGGTCTTCAGAGATGAAGATGCTGTCGTTCTCTGGGTAGAAGGAGGGTACGTGTTACATTAGGATTTCATGACCGGCTTCAGGGAAAGGTCAGAAAATCCTTCCTAGGTGTTATAACCTGCTTCAAGGAAAAAGAGCAGAGAAAGTCAGATCTTGCTGCATAAACTCTTTTTTTAAATTAACTTTTTTTTTAGAGATAAGGTCTTACTCTATCTGTTGCCCAGGCTGGAGTGCAGTGGTACCATCATGACTCACTGCAGTCTCGAGCTCCTGGGCTCAACCCATCCTCCCACCACAGCTTCCTGGGCAGCTGGGACTATAGACACACCACTGTGCCCAGCTAATTTTTAAAATTTTTGTAAATACGGGCATCTCACTATGTTGCCCAGGCTAGTCTTAAACTCCTAGCCTCAAGCAATTCGCCCACCTTGGCCTCCCAAAGCACAGGGATTACAGGCACACACCACGGCACCTAGCCCACACATTATTTCAGCTTAAAATATTTGAGGGTAGCATGTCCTGAATCCCATCAATGGGACACCTTTTTCTCTAAGGCTGGTGGTAATGGCTTAGGATCTCGTCCAGTGGAGAAGATGATGGGATGGGAGGAGTGGGATAAAGGTTCCATGAGCCTGTCAAGAAGAAAAGGAAGTCCGGGCGCGGTGGCTCATGCCTGTAATCCCAGCACTTAGGGAGGCCGAGGCTGGTGGATCACCTGAGGTCAGGAGTTTGAGACCAGCCTGGCCAACATGGTGAAACCCCATCTCTATTAAAAATACAAAATTAGACTAGCCTGCCCAACATTGCGAAACCCCATCTCTATTAAAAATATAAAAAATTAGCAGGGCGTGATGGTGGGTGCCTGTAATCCCAGCTGCTCGGGAGGCTGAGGCAGGAGAATCGCTTGAACCTGGGAGGCGGAGGTTGCAGTGAGCCGAGATGGCGCCATTGCACTCCAGCCTGGACA
>NW_012100765.1:1018901-1024803 GCF_000951045.1 Mandrillus leucophaeus | reverse complement strand
AACACAGCGAGACTCCGTCTCAAAAAAAAAAAAAAAAGAAAACTAGAATTTAGCATAGGTCCTTCAAAAACAACAATAGGCCAGGTGCAGTGATTCACACCTGTAATTCCAGCACTTTGGGAGGCCAAGGCGGGTGGATCACCTGAGGTCACCAGTTTGAGACCAGCCTGGCCAACATGGTGAAACCCCATCTCTACTAAAAATACAAAAATTAGCTGGGTGTGGTGGTGCGCACCTGTAATCCCAGCTACTTGGGAGGCTAAGGTAGGAGAATTGCTTGAACCTGGGAGGCCAAGGTTGCAGTGAGCTGAGATCACACCACTGCGCTCCAGCCTGGGCAGCAGAGCGAGACTCCATCTCAACATAAAAAATAAATTAAAAATAAGGAGAAAACAGAAAAAACAAAAAAGACAATAAAGAGTCTTGGAGATTAAAAACAAAACACAAAAGATAAGATGGGGCTAGGTGTGATAGCTCATGCCTGTAATCCCAACACTTTGGGAGGCTGAGGCAGGAAGATCACTTGAGGCCAGGAGTTCAAGAGCAGCCTGAGCAGCATAGTGAGAACCCATCTCAGCTAAAAATTTAAAAATTAGCCAGGTGTGGTGGCACGTGCCTGTTGTACCAACTACTTAGGAGGCCGAGGCAAGAGGATTGCTTGAGCACAGGAGGTCGACGCTGTAGTGAGCCCTGACGGTGCCACTGCACTCCAGCCTGGGTAACAGAGTGAGACCCTGTCTCAAAAACAAAAAGACGATTTTTAAAGTTTAATAGGCCGGGCAGCCTCCTTCCACAAGCACTGTGTGTACCACACATTGCCTAGGAATTAAGAAAACTACAATTTGCACGTTGCTTTCTCAGCTGTAGGAGCTGTTTTTCAACCCTATGAGTTTAGAAAACTGATATCAATGACTCCTGCATAGATATGCAAATGAATTTTGTCCAGTTGAAGTGCAATTGATCCCAATCTGCTACCACCACCACCGATGAAGCCAGTTTTGCCTCTATTAATAAAGGCACTCAGCATTCCTAATTGACTGTATATTTATGTGTCTGCTATTTGGCATCTCCTTCCAATTGGTCTTTAAAGCTTTACTGGCTCCCCCATTAATGAGTTAAATAAAATCTTTGACACATATCTATTTTGTAGCTGTATGAAACTCATTTCTTTTTTTTTTTGAGACAGAATCTCGCTCTGTCTCACAGGCTGGAATGCAGTGGCGCAATCTCGGCTCACTGCAAGCTCTGCCTCCAAGGTTCACGCCATTCTCCTGCTTTAGCCTCCTGAGTAGTTGGCACTACAGGCGCCTGCCACCACACCCAGCTAATTTTTTCTGTTTTTCAGTAGAGACGGGGTTTCACCGTGTTAGCCAGGATGGTTTCAATCTCCTGACCTCGTGATCCGCCCACCTCGGCCTCCCAAAGTGTTGGGATTACAGGCGTGAGCCACCGCACCGGGCCCTCATTTCATTTTTTAAATGATGTTACAATGTTTTTAAACAAAGAATCTGCCGGGAGTCTCTCTGAAGCTATTCTGGTTCAGGAGGCTGCCTGATTCGCAACTTTTTTTTAAAAAATTGTCGGCCGGCTCCGGATGCAGTGGCTCATGCCTGTAATCCCAGCACTTTGGGAGGCTGAGGCTGGAGGATCATGAGGTCAGGAGTTCGAGACCAGCCTGGCCAACACGGTGAAACCTCATCTCTACTAAAAATACAAAAATTAGCCGGGCGCGGTAGCCTCCCAGCTACTTGGGAGGCTGAGGCAGGAGAATTGCTTGAACCCGGGAGGCAGAGGTTACAGGGAGCTGAGGTCATACCATTGCACTCCAGCCTGGGTGACAGAGCGAGACCCTGTCTCAAAAAAAAAAAAAAATCTGTCAACTACATCTAAGGCATCTCATTAACGAGTCACTACAGCCTTGTGAGATCTCAACTGCCATTGTTATACCCCCATTTTGAGGATGACATAATTGAGGCACCGAGAGCTTAAGGTCACATTAGCAGAGAGTGGCAGAGTCAAGGCTGGGACTTGGGAGTTTTTGACTCCAAGTCTCCTGTCCTTTCCACTGTTAAGTTAAAAAAAGCAAACACAAAAAAACCACCCCAGGGATGTAACTCCTTGGCCTGCCAAAAGTAGACAGCATTGGAAGTTAATGAGACTGCAGATGCGGACCAGTGCCAACAAGAAACTGGTATCTACTTATTTTTTTCTTCTCTAATAAGTTCACCAAACCCAAATTCTCAAAACCTCAATGTCTCACAAGTACTTTCCAAAGTCTTTTTTTGTTTTTTGTTTTTTGTTTTTTTGAGACAGGGTCTCGCTCTGTCACCCAGCCTGGAGTGCAGTGGCACATCATAGCTCACTGCAGCCTCAACCTCTCAGGCTCACGCAATCCTCCCACCTCAGCCTCCCTAGTAGCAGGGACTATAGGAGGATGCCACCACTGCCAGCTATTTTTTTTTTTTTTTTTTTATAGAGAGAAGGTTATGCCATGTTGCCCAGGCTGGTCTCAAACTCCTGGACTCAAGTGATCCCCTGCCTCAGCTTCCTAAAGTGCTGGAATTACGGGTGGGAGCCACTGCACCTGGCCTTCAAAGTCTTACTGTTTTGTTTCCACTATAAATAAACCCTCCTCCCACGTATGTTAGCATTTTGGGTGGCTTCACTCAGAAGGGCTCTGTATTTTTCTCAATGTGTTCACTCCTTTTCCATGAGAAGCCCAAGATTTAATGAGCACCTTTGGAGGATGAGCCAGACATTGTAGAGGACAAACATTTCACACATCCCATCTACAGGACAGCCCGTAATCTCTACAGCCCTTCAGTCAGCAAATATTAATTACAGAAGAGTAATAATACAAATACATTTGTGTACAAATACACAAATATGAAAACGGGCTGGGTGCGGTGGCTCACATCTGTAATCCCAGCACTTTGGGAGGGCGAGGCGGGCGGATCACTTGAGGTCAGGAGCTCGAGACCAGCCTGGCCAACATGGTGAAATACTGTCTCTACTAAAAATACAAAGATTAGCCAGGCGTGGTGGCAGGTGCCTGTAGTCCCAGCTACTCAGGAGACTGAGGCAGGAGAATCGCTTGAGCCTGGGAGGCGGAAGTTGCAGTAAGCCAAGATCGCACCACTGCTCTCCAGCCTGGGGGACAAAGCAAGACTCCATCTCCAAAAAACAAACGTGAAAATGAACAAAACAACAGAGGAGCTCTCCCTCAACTCGCGGGGTTTAACAGAGAGCCTCACAGACAGACGATCGCAGTCCACTAAGCCAACCAAGGGTTGGTGGGAGCATGAGCGATCTTGTCATTGAAAAGAATCATTGAGTAGGCCGGGCGCGGTGGCTCAAGCCTGTAATCCCAGCACTTTGGGAGGCCGAGACGGGCGGATCACGAGGTCAGGAGATCGAGGCCATCCTGGCTGACACGGTGAAACCCCGTCTCTACTAAAAAATACAGAAAACTAGCCGGGCGAGGTGGTGGGTGCCTGTAGTCCCAGCTACTCGGGAGGGTGAGGCAGGAGAATGGCATGAACCCGGGAGGTGGAGCTTGCAGTGAGCTGAGATCCGGCCACTGCACTCCAGCCTGGGCCACAGAGCGAGACTCCGTCTCAAAAAAAAAAAAAAAAAGAAAAGAAAAGAATCATTGAAAGCTTAATAGAGCTAGAGTTTATGTTGAGACTTGAAGAATAGGTAGAAATTTGCTTAGTAAATAAGGAGATGTCAGGCTGGCTGGTTGTAGTGGCTCATGCCTGTAATCCCAGCACTTTGGGAGGCCGAGGCGGGCAGATCACAAGGTCAGAAGTTCAAGACCAGCCTGACCAACATGGTGAAACCCTGTCTCTACTAAAACTACAAAAATTAGCTACGTATGGTGGCACATACCTGTAATCCCAGCTACTGGGGAGGCTGAGGCAGGAGAATTGCTTGAACCAGGACCTGGGAGGTGGAGGTGGCAGTGAGCCAAGATTGCACCACTGTACTCCAGCCTGGGAGACAGAGCGAGAGTCCATCTCAAAAACAAACAAAAAAAATCAGCCACTCGGGAGGCTGATGCAGAAGAATCATTTGAACCTGGGAGGCAGAGGTTGCAATGAGCTGAGATCACACCATTGCACTCTAGGCTGGGTGACAAGAGCAAAACTCAGTCTCAAAAAAATAAAAAAGAAAGAGGAAGAGAGAGCACAGGTATTTAGGTGGCAGCAACAGCACAGAGTGGCTGCAACAATTGGTAGGTAGGGGAGATTCTGAATGTGAAACTAGACAGATGCTCAGGAACAGGTCATGGCAGGCCGAGAGGAGGAAGCGTCTCTGCACAGAGAGGCTGAAGCAAGGGCTGAGCATACGTCCTGCACAAAAGTACACACAGGATACCTGCCAAGGAGGGAAAGGCGCCTTCAAGAACACAGTCATACCCTGTAATTGAATCATCACCAGGCCCATCTCAACTTCTCACCCACACCCAAACTCAAGATAGGTTCCATGGTACTCGGGGTAGATATGCAGGTGAATGGAAGCTAAGAAATTGATTTGTACAGTTGTAAATATTTTCTGTCACTGGATTATTTCTTTGTAATCTGAGGTCTCCAATCTTTTGCTATGATATTTTAGGTTGAGAAAGAAGAGGGGACATGTTCTGTGAACCTGAAGGAGAGACATTGTCCTAACAAAGCAAACTGGTAAATATAGCAACATTAGGCTGGGCAAAGTGGCTCACACCTGTAATCCTAACACTTTAGGAGGTCAAAGCAGGAAGATCGCTTAATACCAGGAGTTCAAGACCAGCCTGGTCAATGTAGCGGGACCCTGTCTCTATAATTTCTCTTTCTTTTTTTTTTTTTTTAATTAGCTGGGTGTGGTGGTGCATGCCTGTAGTCCCAGCTACTTGGGAGACTGAGGTAGGATTGTTGCTTGAGCCCAGGAGGGCAAGGTTGCAGTGAGCTGTGATCATGCCACTGCACTCCAGCCTGGGTGACAGAAAAAAAAAAAGAAAACATTAAGGGGAATGGATGTTTTTGCCATCCATTTATCAAGGTCTTTGGGATGCTAATTGGCAGGATGCAGATGGCCCCCTTCTGAGCAATGTTTCTGGGGACCTCTCAGGCCATAGTTCAGTGAGCAGTGCTTCTTTGCTTCTTTTCCCTCTGCCCATCTGCCGTTGCCCAACCTCACTGCCACTCCTCCCCACCTCTCACCCTTCAGAGAGCGGAGAAGTTGGTAGTCGGAATATTTTCTTCACTTACCTCCTCATCTTTCAGGGGTCCTGGGGAAGGATGTGCAGAGATAAAAAGAATAAATTAATCTGTTCTCAAGAGAAGATCTGCCTCAGCTGGCTGACAGCTCAATCTCCCCAGGGTTCTGAAACATTCCTTTTATTTTAATGTGCTGGCTTTTTGTAAAATACTGTTGAAAAGAAACAGAATTTTGGATAATTGGGCAGTAGCAACATCTTTTAAAGGAAAACGGATATAGTCTATTAATGGTATCTGTAATAAACACCTTAGGGGACGGCTCATTAATTTTTAGCCAAAAGAGCCATTTACCCTATATCCTCTCCTTAACCAAATTCTCACTTCTTGATTTTTTTTTTTTTCTCCCATTGATTTTGATGTAAAAAGGAAAGGGAGGACTCACTCCTCTATGCATGCCCATCTCTCTATAGAGCATCTTTGGGGCCCCAGAACCACCTAAATGTTGGGAGTTATGTTATCATTGGACCATCAAGCTCATCCCTGATGCCATCCTTATCACCACATCCCATTGCCCCCTGTCTCTCTCTCTTTTTTTTTTTTTTTTAAGACAGAGTCTCATTCTGTCGCCCAGGCTACAGTACAGTGGTGTGATCTCAGCTCACTGCAACCTCTGCCTCCCAGGTTCAAGCAATTCTCCTGCCTCA
>NW_012100765.1:1013147-1018591 GCF_000951045.1 Mandrillus leucophaeus | reverse complement strand
GATCTCAGCTCACTGCAAGCTCCGCCTCCCGGGTTCCCGCCATTCTCCTGCCTCAGCCTCCCGAGCAGCTGGGACTACAGGCGCCCGCCACCTCGCCCGACTAGTTTTTTGTATTTTTTTTTTTTTAGTAGAGACGGGGTTTCATTGTGTTAGCCAGGATGGCCTCGATCTCCTGACCTCGTGATCCTCCCGTCTCGGCCTCCCAAAGTGCTGGGATTACAGGCTTGAGCCACCACGCCCGGCCTCTCATCTGAACTTTAATCCTGCATTTCTTTGTACCAGCCTACATTTGTTGTCCTCACAAGATTAAATGTTCTTGACTGCACCCGCTATGTCTCTATTCCATCTAGCCCAATGTCTGACTCTCAGAAGGTTGTGCTAATTTTCCATTGCTGCATGACGAATTATCACTGCCGGGCATGATGGTGCTCACCTGTAGCCCCAGCCACTCAGGGTCTGAGGCCAAAGGACGCCTTGAGTCCAGGAGTTCTGGGCCTTAGTGCCCTATGCCAATCAGGGGTCTGCACTAAGTTTGGCATCAATATGGTGACCTCTCGGAAGTAAGGGACCACTAGGTTGCCTAAGAAGGGGTGAATCAGCCACGGCCAGAAATGCAGCAGGCCAGAACTTCCATGCTGATCAGTAGTGGGATCATGCCTGAAAATAGCCACCACACTCCAGCCTGGGTAACATAGTGAGACCCCGTCTCTAAAAAAAAAAAAAAAAAAAAAAAAAAAAAAGCAAATTACCACAAACACCAAATAGGTGTTGAAACCAGCACCTATGTATAAACTCACAGTTTTGTAGGTCAGAAGTCTGGGCAGGTCCATCTGGGTTCTCTGTTCTGGTATCACAAGGCTAAAACCAAGGTGTTGGCTGGGCTGGACTCCAGGGAAGAAGCTGCTTCCAAGTTCATTCGGCTTGTTGGCAAAATGTAGTTCTGTGCAGCTATGAGACCGAGGTCCCTGCTACCTTGTGGGCTGTCAGCCATGGGTCACTCTCATCTCCTAGGAGCTGCTCTTTGGTCCTTACCTGTGACCTCCTCCATCTTCACAATGCATCAAATTCTTATGCTTTCAATCTCTCTGACCTCCCTTTTTGCCATCAACTGGATAAAACTCTCTGCTTGTAATGGATTTGTGATTAGATTAGGCCCCCCAGAAAATTCCCCCTTTGATTAACTCTGAATCAACTGATTAGTGACCTTAATGACATCTACAAAATCACTTTTTACCAGGTAATGGAGCCTAATCAGGGTATTCCTAGACCATGGGATGAGAACAGGAAATCTCATGAATGGGGTCATTTTAGGATTTTTCCTAACACAAGCATCTCAGAATATATGCAAGAGCCAGAGTTATTGGGGTAGGATGATCCCCACCCAAGCAATTTCTGTCTACTATCCTTGCTATGACAAATCCTGACCTGGCCCCTGACCAGCTGACAACTGTGTAGACCTAACTGGATGCCATGATCCCATCTGGGTACTTCATGTACACAGTAGAGGGAGCTGAGTGACACCAACACCCACAGCTGGTTCCCTCTGGCAAGTCCAAGGATTATCTAATCCACTAGCCCCTCAACCACACTCAGAGACTGCTCTGCTAAATTGGGACAGAGATCATTCATGATCCCTTAGCTTTAAAAGACACCATTTCACCTTTCCTAAATTCATCCCCTAGAGCCTAGACTCTAGACTGGTCTAGGGTCCTTTGCTTGATAGTAAATATTTTCCATTCACCCCTCAATCCTTGGTTTCCTAGTATTTTAGTTTACATTTTGTAGCCGGGCGCGGTGGCTCATGCCTGTAATCCCAGCACTTTGGGAGGCCGGGGCAGGCAGGATCACCTGAGGTCAGGAGTTTGAGACCAGCCTGACATGGAGAAACCCCATCTCTACTAAAAATATAAAATTAGCCGGGCGTGGTGGCACATGCCTGTAATCCCAGCTACTCAGGAGGCTGAGGCAGGAGAATTGCTTGAACCCGAGAGGCGGAGGTTGCAGTGAGCTGAGATCACACCACTGCACTCCAGCCTGGGCGAAACAACAGCGAAACTCCGACTCAAAAAAAAAAAAATTGTATATTTTGTTTGTTGGACCAGAGATCTCCCTGCTCTTGGATCGGGTGTCCTTACCCATTGTTGCATACCCTCCCCTGCACCCACAGCTCCCGTCCTTCTCTTCTCTGCAGCTCCCAAAAGTCTTTCTTCTTCTCTACCTACAAGTATGAGAACCTCCACTCCACACCCCAGATGCCCCTATTTCTGTGTCTTGCCACAGATCTCTCTTGCTAACTCTGTATGTCAAATGCCTGGCACATGGCAGCCATCAGTTTATATCCTAAATTGACTAAATGATTAAATGTATCAGTGAATTGGTGAGTTGAGTCATCTATTACTCCACCAGCGCCACGGGACTGCCTCTCTGTTTATAGGATCATTCATTCATTTATCCCTAGGATTACAAAGATAAATGTGAATAGGATAAACATTTTTCCTAGGCTGTTGAAGAATCTGTGCTCAGTAGAAGATCTGGGGCATTCCATCCCTTTGGGTTAAGTTTTCTGAGCCCAAAAATGTCTTTAAAAATCAACTTCGGTGCTTGCTTTGGCAGCACATATACCAAAATTGGAACAATATGGAGAAGATTCGCATGGCCCCTTTGTAAGGATGACACGCAAATTCATGAAGGATCCCATAGTTTAAAATAGTAAAATAAATCAACTTCTAGAAGCACAAGCCACTGTCAAATTTAATCATTAAGATTCCAGGTCTGCCAATCCAAAGAGTGATCGAATTTCTTTCTTTTGTGAAATACAGCATTCTCTTTGTTTTTCACTAAAAGAGACACTTAAATTTGCTTCCCACCAGGTCTGAAGCTGGTGCCTAATGTGGCTGAAAATGTTATTGAGCCCAGTGAGGAAATCCAATGCCCTCGGGCTGCCGGGCTGAATGGCAGCCCTGTTTCCAAGGGCATCCTCCTTTGTCTGCCTGGAGTCTCAAATGACATGTTTGGACACAAAGCCTCTTAGGTAGAAATTACTACATTAGCAGGCATTCCTAATTTGCAGCTAGGTTTATTATTTCAAAGTCTCTTATCACGATTAGACTTCAATGAGGTTTCACAGCTGAGCGGCAACCCTCGTTCGGAAATATGTTTTGTTATGCTGTTTATTAGTTTACGCCTTTATCTCTCTTTTTTAAGGTCTCCTCTTTGAAAGACAACCAACTGCGTTGAAATTTTTCAGGGATGATTTTACTCTCTCCCCATCGAGGTCATTTTTTAACCTCTCTGAGACACTTATCATTATGGGTTTAAAACCTTTCTATGTGAAGACAGCAGAGAGCAGATTGCTGACGGGGTCTAGGAAAGTCAGAATCTTTGTGGAACCGGGGGAAAGAGAGGCCGTTTTCCTAATGGTTATTATTCTCAGGCGGGAGATTAAGTAGCCCCGTATACAGGCAGGGTTAGGTCAAGGAACTCTGGATCATAGGAACCACAGGAGAGCTGGTCTGTTTCCCCCACTCACTAGCTGCATTGATTATATTTTATCATTATTATTTTATTTTTATTTTTATTTTTATTTTTGAGATGGAGTTTCTCTCTTGTTGCCCAGGCTGGAGTGTGATGGCGCAGTCTCGGCTCACCGCAACCTCTGCCTCCTGGGTTCAAGCAATTCTTCTGCCTGAGCCTCCTGAGTAGCTGGGATTACAGGCGCGTGCCACCACGCCCAGCTAATTTTGTATTTTTAGTAGAGGCGGGGTTTCTCCATGTTGGTCAGGCTGCTCTCGAACTCCCAACCTCAGGTAATCCACCCACTTCGGCCTCCCAAAGTGCTGGGATTACAGGCGTGAGCCATCACACCTGGCCAATTTTATTATTTTCTTTCTTTTTTCTACTTTCTTTCTTTTTTTTTTGAGACAGAGTCTCGCTTTGTGGCCCAGGCTGGAATGCAGTGGCCCGATCTCAGTTCACTGCAAGCTCTGCCTTCTAGGTTCACGCCATTCTCCTGCGTCCGTCTCCTGAGTAGCTGGGACTACAGGCGCCTGCCACCATGCTCAGAATTTTTTGTATTTTTAGTAGTGACAGGATTTCACTGTGTTAACCAAGATGGTTTCAACCTCCTGACCTTGTGATCCGCCCACCTCAGCCTCCCAAAGTGCTGGGATTACAGGTGTGAGTCACTGCGCCCGGCCTGTTTTCTATATTCTTGATGCTCTGGTATCTGGGGGCTCACTGACTTGGAAGAGACTGCCCTTCCCAGGGTTAGCCAATTTTTAGAGACAGCAAACTCGTCCCCTAGTCGTGGGACTTTCATATGCAAACTAACAGATCCAGATCCCATACTCCAAGCCACCTTCTTTACCTGGCTCTTACACTCCAGGGGGCAAAATTATTCTGCCCCAATCATCCCAGGACCAGATACCAGATGACTCAAGACACCCTCTAAACCTCAGAGCCTGCAGAAATTATTCCAACTGGCCAATCCTAAACCTGCCTTCCCTGTTGACCCTGCCATGCCCAGTCCCTCCTGTGAAAACCACAGTAGAGGTTCTCACCCTTGCTTTCCCCTGGCCCTTTCTGCCTCCTGACCGACCTCGTGTTACCTGATAGGCTCCTGAGGCTCCTGTTTCTAAGGAACTCTGCGTATAAAAGCTATCTTTTCAATGGTAGTCACCTCCTGATCTGTTGGCCTCACCATACCTGAATAATAATAAAACCTACATCTTAAAACACAACTCCAATCTCACACTCCCAGAAAGTGAGAAACAGAAGAAAACCAAAACCTATGATTACCAATTCAATCCAGAACACTGAGAGACAAAGGAGGCTTTGAAGGAGAAGGGCAGGCGACCAACATCTTCTGTGAACACTGTCCAAGTTAGCTTCATCAAGAGCTTGGGAAGTGGACGTTTCGTCACGCTCATTTTGCCGATGGGCAACTACTGTTATGGGTGGTGAATCCCTACGGGTCTGCAGCAACCTCAATTCTTGCCTACTCAGACAAAAGAATTCGACTGAGAGGCATGAGGCAGAGGAGAGACCCAAGCAAGTTTTAGAGCAGGAGAGAAAGTTTATTAAAAAACTTTAGAGCAGGAATGAAAGGAAGGAAAGTACACTTGTAAGAGGGCCAAGTGGGCAACTTCAGAGATCAAGTGTGCGGTTTGACTTTTTGACTTGGGGTTCTATACATTGGCGCACTTCCGGGGTCTTGCATTCCCCGCTCCTGTGTTCTTCCCTTGGGGTGGGCTGTCCACATGCGCAGTGGCCAGCTAGCGCTTGGGAGGGGAGCATGCGCAGTGTGTGTTTACTAGAGTTGTACGCATGCTCACTTGAGGCGTTCTACTCTTACCAGTTAAATGTTCCTAGAAGGTCATATACCAGGTAAACTCTACCACCATTTTGCTGCTTTTTTTTTTTTTTTTTTTTTTTTTTTTTTTTTT
>NW_012100765.1:1009504-1010747 GCF_000951045.1 Mandrillus leucophaeus | reverse complement strand
GATCCGCCTGCCTCAGCCTCCCAAAGTTTTGGGATTACAGGCGTGAGCCACCACTCCCGGCACTAGGGGCCTGTTGAAGGCCAGAAAACATTCAAGGCCTGCTCAGAGAAGCAGTTTCCTTTTTTTTTTTTTTCCCCCCGAGACGGAGTCTCAGTCTGTTACCAGGCTGGAGTACAGTGGTGTGTCTCGGCTCACTGCAACCTCTGCTACCTAGGTTCAAGCAATTCTCCTGCCTCAGCCTCCCGAGTAGCTGGGATTACAGGCACCTGCCACTGCGCCTGGATAATTTTTGTATTTTTAGTAGAGAAGAGGTTTCACCATCTTGGCCAGGCTGGTCTTGAACTCGTGTCAGCCACTGTGCCTGGCCTGAGAAGCAGTTTCCTAATGGCCATGAGGCAAGTACCTCCAGGCAGAGAAAGGATTTTAGAAATGGAATTAAAATCAAATCCTGGCCTGGGGTGGTGGCACTCACCTACAATCCCAGCTCAGGAAGCTGAGGTAGGAGGATCCCTCGAGCCCAGGGGTTTGAATTCAGCCTGGGCAGGGTAGTGAGACCTGCATCTCTAGAAACAAATAAAACAGGTAGGGCATGATGGCTCGCTCCTGTAATCCCAGCACTTTGGGAGGCAGAGGCAGGTGGATCACTTGAGGTCAGGAGTTTGAGACCAGCCTGGCCAACGTGGTGAAATCCAGCCTGTACTTTTTTTTTTAAGTATTAAAAATATATTAAATTAAAAAAAAAAAATCCCAGTGTGATTATTTAGATATACTGTTTCTTAGGCTAGATTGCTTAATTCTCTTTTTTTTTTTTCTTTTTTTTGAGACGGAGCCTTACTCTGTCGCCCAGGCTGGAGTGCAGTGGTGCAATTTTGGCTCACTGCAACCTCCGCGTTCTGGTTCAAGCAATTCTCCTGCCTCACCTCCTGAGTAGCTGGGATTACAGGCACCCGCCACCACGCCCAGCTAATTTTTGTATTTTTAGTAGAGATGAGGTTTCACCATGTTGGTCAGGCTGGTCTTGAACTCCTGACCTCGTGATCTGCCCGCCTCAGCCTCCCAAAGTGCTGGGATTACAGGCGTGAACCACAGGGCCGGCACTTAATTCTCTTTGTTATTATTATACCCTTGTCTCAACACCCATTGCTGGGCTCATTAAAACCCACGGATCATCCTAAAACCACTTTTCAAAATTTCTTGACAAGTTCTTTCTCAAAACCCTCTACCAAGAAGCTAAAATAAAATT
>NW_012100765.1:1006807-1008089 GCF_000951045.1 Mandrillus leucophaeus | reverse complement strand
TTTTTTGAGACAGAGTCTCGCTCTGTTGCCCAGGCTGGAGTGCAGTGGCACGATCTTGGCTCACCCCAACCTCCGCCTCCCAGGTTCAAGCCATTCTCTGCCTCAGCCTCCTGAGTAGCTGGGATTAGAGGCACGTGCCACCATGCCCTGCTAATTTTTGTATTTTTGTATTTTTAGTAGAGATGGGGTTTCACCATGTTGGCCAGGCTGGTCTCAAATTCCTGACCTTAGGCGATCCTCCCCACCTCAGCCTCCCAAGTGCTGGGATTATAGGCCTGAGCCACCGAGCCACGCCTACCATTTTGCTTCTTAATGCGCATGCTCGGGCCCACTTGTTGGACTACTGAGATCTTATCGGGAAGCTGCCGATCACCAGCTTTAGGTATTTGTTTATTGGGAGACTGCCTTTCCCTGGTGCTGGCTGGGACCAATTATTATTTTAGAGAGAGGGTTAACAACCGCCTGACCATCACCTGATGGTTGCCTGACATTCCTGGTGTGTGGGTGGGTGGGTGGGCCGCCCTCTCTGCCCTGCTCATGCCTGACTGGCTACCTACAGTGACACTATGACTTCAGGAAGATAAATAATTTGTCCAGGGACACAAAGCCACACTAGTAGGCACTACAGCGAAGATGAAAACTCAGTGTTATTTAATCAGTAGTCGGTGCCAGCCCAACTCCCTTTATCTCAGCTCCTACCCTCTGCACCTCCTACTTCATACCGGAGCTTCTCCTGAGTTCTATTCCTGACTAGCTTTGCTGTCTGTCAAACGCCTTAAAATGCAAGCGATGACTACTTATGGTCTTGCACCTCCTGCTAATGATACTTCAGACAATCAGTGGTTTTTCCTGGTATCTGATGTCCTGCAGTGTAGACTTCTCTGAGCTCCATGCAGCGGGGGAATAGGAGTCCTGGGCAAGACTCACGTGCTTACAGGCAGTTTACAATTGAATCCAAGACACACAGCAGAAGCAAGATTAGATAATACAGGGGAGCAGGCCGGGCACAGTGGCTCACGCCTGTAATCCCAGTACTTTGGGAGGCTGAGGTGGGCAGATCACCTGAAGTCAGGAGTTCAAGACCAGCCTGGCCAACATAGTGAAACCCCATCTCTACTAAAAATACAAAAAAAATTAGCTGGGTGTGGTGGGCGACTATAATCCCAGCTACTTGGGAGGCTGAGGCAGGAGAATCTCTTGAACCTGGGAGGCAGAGGTTGCAGTGAGCTGAGATCGTGCCATTGCACTCCGGCCTGGGTGACAGAACAAGACTCTGTCTCCA
>NW_012100765.1:1003012-1003942 GCF_000951045.1 Mandrillus leucophaeus | reverse complement strand
ATGGGATTTCAGCATGTTGGCCAGGGTGGTCTTGAACTCCTGACCTCGTGATCCACCTGCATCGGCCTCCCAAAGTGCTGGGATTACAGGCGTGAACCACAGGGCCGGCACTTAATTCTCTTTGTTATTATTATACCCTTGTCTCAACACCCATTGCTGGGCTCATTAAAACCCACGGATCATCCTAAAACCACTTTTCAAAATTTCTTGACAAGTTCTTTCTCAAAACCCTCTACCAAGAAGCTAAAATAAAATTTTTGGTCTTCCCTTGTTTCCTTACCACTCCTTGAAAATCCAGTGACAGAAGCCAGTAGCAAAATGAGGAAAAGTCAGGATGCAAGCAGAGAACCCATGTGGGATTTTAAATTAACTGAGAGTTATTTATATCAGTTTTTATTCCAGAGATTTCCTGGTGCCTTGTTAGCAGATGATGATGAGTATGCAGCTTGGCAATTTTTTTTTTTTAATGAGCCTGTGGTTTTTTTTTTTTCTTCTTTTTTAAAGATGGGAGTCTCATTATGTTGCCCAGGGTGGCTTCGAACTCCTGTGCTCAAAGGATCCTCCTCCCTCATCTTGCTAAGTAGCTGGGAAAATGGGCCTATTTTGAAAACAGTCAGTTGTATTAATGAAGTTTGATAGCCTTATAATAGATTTTCTTTTGAGGTTGCTTCTGCCAAAACATGGTGAAATAATAGACACATTTATCTATTAGTCATGTTTATAGTCTCCACCCCAGGCAATCCGGGATTCTTTGTGACCAAATGTCACTCTCCATTCAGGCTACTGTGGAATATCATCTATGTTTGCAAATATTTACTTTCACACCTCCCATTTCAAGTGAGTTTTCTAACAATTTACGCCCTGGTCCACCCTTCCTTGGGTGAGCCACCACACCTGGCCCCACTGCAGATTTCTTTTTTTTTTTTTTTT
>NW_012100765.1:999561-1000418 GCF_000951045.1 Mandrillus leucophaeus | reverse complement strand
TCAGCTGCCAAATTGTGAAGTACAAAACATACAAGTAGAAAGAGTAGAGGAGATCGAGGACTTCCTGGACTAGATCAGGACTTTAAAGGATGGGAAACAGTTGGGTAAAGAAAAGATAAAAGGATTGTTTTCAGACGATATGGTGATTCTTCAAAAATTGAATTACCATACTATATGGTTTGGCTGTGTCCAAAACTGTGTATTTTCGGTACCTCATATAAATGGAACCATACAGTATTTGTCTTTTTGTGACTGGCTTATTTCACTTAGCATAAAGTCCTCAAGGTTCATCTACGTGGAAGCATTTGGCAGAATTTTCTTTTTTCAGGCAGAATAATATTCCGTCATATGGAATAATGTTCCATAATATTTTGTTTATCTGTTCATCTATCAGTGGATGCTTGGGTTGCTTTTTTGGCAGTGTTTAATGGTACTGCTATGAACATGGATATACACAAATCTGTTTGAGTTCCCACTTTCATTTCTTTTGGATTATATACCTGGAAGTAAAATTGCTGGATATATGGTGTATTAGTCCATTCTCATGCTACTCATGAAGACATACTCAAGACTGGGTAATTTATAAAGGAAAGAGATTTATTTTATTTATTTACTTATTTTTGAGACAGTGTTTCACTCTGTTGCCCAGTCTGGTGTGCAGTGGTCCCATCTCAGCTCACTGCAACCTCTGCCTCCCGGGTTCAAGCAATTCTCTCACCTCAGCCTTCGAGTAGCTAGGATTACAGGCGCCTGCAATTTTTGTATTTTTAATAGAGACAGGGTTTCACCATGTTGGCCAGGCTGGTCTCCAACTCCTGACCTCAAGGGATCCGCCTGCCTCAGCCTCCCAAAGTTTT
>NW_012100765.1:993653-994998 GCF_000951045.1 Mandrillus leucophaeus | reverse complement strand
AGTAGCTGGGACTACAGGCCCCTGCCACCTCGCCCGGCTAGTTTTTTGTATTTTTTAGTAGAGACGGGGTTTCTCCGTGTTAGCCAGGATGGTCTCAATCTCCTTACCTCGTGATCCGCCCGTCTCGGCCTCCCAAAATGCTGGGATTACAGGCTTGAGACACCGCGCCCGGTCCCCACTGCAGATTTCATAATTTTAATTAATTAATTAATTTATTAATTTATTTATTTTTTATTTTTCAGAGACAGAGTCTCGCTCTGTTGCCCAGGCTGGAGTACAGTGGTGCGATCTTGGTTCATTGCAACCTCCACCTTCTGGGTTCAAGCAATTCTCCTGCCTCAACCTCCCACGAAGCTAGGATTACAGGTGCACACCACCATGCCTGGCTAATTTTTGTATTTTTAGTGAAGATGGGGTTTCACCATGTTGGTCAGGCTGGTCTGGGACTCCTGACCTTGTGATCTGCCCGCCTCAGCCTCCCAAAGTGCTGAGATTACAGGTGTGAGCCACTGTGCCTGACCAGATTTCATAATTTTAAAGCATTAACTTAATCCAAACATGAGCAGGAGAGGATCGTGGTCCCCCATTATTTGCAGGGGGTACACTGCAAAACCACCAGTGGAGGCCTGAACCACAGATGGTACCAAACCCGATTGCCATCAGTAGAAACATATTTGATACTACGGAGATAAAAGTGGAAAAATAAAAACATATATATATACGTTTCTCGCCAGCCTGGGCGAGATCATGCAGTGGCACGATCTTGGCTCACTGCAACCTCCACCTCCTGGATTCAAACGATTCTTGTGCCTCAGCCTCCCGAGTACCTGGGATTACAGGCACACGTCACTACACCCAGCTAATTTTTGTATTTTTAGTAGAGATGGGATTTCAGCATGTTGGCCAGGGTGGTCTTGAACTCCTGACCTCGTGATCCACCTGCATCGGCCTCCCAAAGTGCTGGGATTACAGGCGTGAGCCACCACACCCAGCCAAAAACCATAATTTTTTCTTTTCTTTTTTTTTTTGAGACAGAGTTTTGCTCTTGTTGCTCAGGCTGGAGTGTAATGGCGCAATCTCGGCTCACCACAACCTCCACCTCCTGGGTTCAAGCAATTTTTCCTGCCTCAGCCTCCCTAGTAGCTGGGATTACAGGCACCTCCTACCACGCCCAGCTAATTTTGTATTTGTAGTAGAGATAGGCTTTCTCCATGTTGGTCAGGCTTGTCTTGAACTCCTGACCTCAGATGATCCGCCTGCCTCAGCCTCCCAAAGTGCTGGGATTACAGGCGTGAGCCACCACGGCTGGCCAAAAACCATAATTTTTAAAAAATATTATAAATAG
>NW_012100765.1:990658-993585 GCF_000951045.1 Mandrillus leucophaeus | reverse complement strand
TTTTCATGAGGTTGCAGCCAGGTGCAGTGGCTCACACCAGTAATCCCAGCATTTTGTGAGGCCAAGGTGGGTGGATCACCTGAGGTCAGGAGTTCGAGACTAGTCTGGCCAACATGGGGAAACCCCATCTCTACTACAAAAAACAAAAAAGTCAGCCGGCCATGGTGGTGGGTGCCTGTAATCCCAGCTATTCAGGAGGCTGAGGTGGAAGAATTGCTTGAACCCAGAGGCAGAGGCTGCAGTGCGCCAAGATTGTGCCACTGCACTTCAGCCTGGGAAACAGTAACACTCCATCTCAAAAAAAAAAAAAGAAATGTTTGAGTTCACATTTTCTACCCACAATTTTAATGCCTTTTTAAAATCTTAAGTAAACATTTATCAAGCAACGTGGCCATAACTTCTGCAGTTTGAGGTGCAACAGCAAAACTAGCATGAATTTCTTTTTGCTTCTTCATAATTTCAAGGATATAAGATTCGTTCTCACTCTTGATCTTAGCAACCTCAGCACCGGCTTTTTTCTTTCCTTGTTAAGTCGAGAACTTTCACCTTTTCACTTAAACAAGCACTTTACAACTTCTGTTTGGCATATCCAAATTTCCACCATCGCTATTCTTTTTTTTTTTTTTTTTTTCCGAGACCGGGTCTCACTCTCTTGTCCCAGGCTGGAGTGCAGCGGCGCAATCTCAGCTTACAGCAACCTCCGTCTTCTGGGCTCAAGTGATCCTCTTACCTCAGCCTCCCGACTAGCTGGGATTACAGGCATGCGCCACCATCCCTGGCTAATTTTTTAATTTTTAGTAGAGACGGGATTTCACCATGTTGGCCAGGCTTGTCTTGAACTCCTGGCCTCAGGTGATCCACCCACCTCGGCCTCCCAGAGTTCTGGGATTACAGGTGTGAGCCACCGCGCCCGGCCAGCATCAGTATTCTTGCGCATTGGGGCCATGATGAAGTGAAATAAGAGTGACTTGAACCCAAGCACTGAAATCCATAGACAGCTGATCTGATAACTGAGAAGGCTCTGAGGTGACTCATGAGTGGGGACATCTATGACATGGAGATGCTGGACAAAGGGAGGAATCCCATCGCAGGTGCGAGACTTCATCACACTACTCAGAATGGCAGGTGCAACTTAAAACTTATGAATTGCTTATTTCTGGAATTTTCCATTTAATATTTTTGGACCTTAATTGACCGAAGGTAACTGAAACGGTAGAAAGTGAAATTATGGTTAAGCGCGACTATGGTAAATTGTGACCACCAAAAACAACAGAATTCATAACTGGCACAATGCAGCTATTTCTCCACTAAGGGCCCTGAGTGTTCTTTGAGTGTAAACTTTGTGTTTCTATTTTGGTGGTTATCTAAAAAAAAGCTAGCATCTGTGTGTTGCAGATCATCTGGCTGATTACTGCACAACTCGAATTCTGCCTCGTGATGCCTGTGTTCACATTTTGCCTTGGATTCCCAGCTGTACTGGCACTACTGAGATACTGAGAGCTCGGGATCCCCTATAACCATGCATTCTTCCTCACCAACCCAAGAGTAGGACTGCAGCATTGCAAAGCCACAGTTCTTCAGTGTAACATGCATATTTGATGATTGGTGTCCACCAAATTGCAGGCTTTTATCTTTTTAATCTTTGGGAGTGAGAGCAGTTGACTTTTAATTTATGAATTTGTAATAAAAGCAAAAATGTCTGGAGAAAAGCAGTAAACTGGAAATTATGATTGGTGTAATTTACAATAGAAATAGGCAATTTCAAATAAAGAGCAGAAAACCATACCTAATTTATGCACGAGGACAGAATGCATACTGAAATTAACACAAGATTGACACTGAGAGACTAGGCAGAAAAAAACAGAACAGAAAAAGAAGAGAAGAATGGTGGAAATGTCAACAGATTCCTAGTGGAAATATTTGCTCACAGCCATCAAGCTGTACAAGTTTGAAAAAGTAAGATCAACCAAATATATGACAAGCATCTTTCTGAACTGGCTCTCAACCTTTTTTTTTCCCTCCTTCCATTCTATTTATACACATCACACTCCCAAGAATAACACAAGAAATTCTGCAAGTTTCCAAGAAGGGAAGATGGAGTGGAGGGCACCCACCCTATCTCCAGTGGAGGGCCCCGGGCTACTCCTCTCCAGATAAGAAAATGCTCACTTCAGCCAAGTGCAGAATGGTCCCCTTTATTTTCTTGGGTATCACTGGAGAATGAGTTCCTTCATGTAAGTAAAATTTCGCTGTCACTCATTAGGATGGCTAATATCCAAATAAACAGAACAGAAAATAACAATTGGTGAGGATGTTGGGAAATTGGAATCCTTGTACATTGCTGGTGGGAACGTAAAATGGCACCAATCCTGTAGAAAACAGTAATGCCGTTCCTCAAAAACTTAACCCTAGGATTACCATATGATCTAGCAATTATGCTTCGGGGTATGTACCCAAAAGAAATGAAAGCAGGCACTGATATGGTATGGATCTGGGTCCCCACCCAAATCTCACCTTGAATTGTAATCCCTACATGTCCAGGGAGGGACCTGGTAGGAGGTGATTGGATCATGGGATCGGTTTCCCCCATGTTGTTCTCATAATAGTAAGTTCTCACAAGATTGAATGGTTTTGTAAGGGGCTTTCCCTTCGCTCACACTCCTGCCGCCTTGTGAAGAAGGTGCCTGCTTCCCCTTTGCCTTCACTATGATCGTAAGTTTCCTGAGGCTTCCCCAGCTATGGGGAACTGTGAGTCAATTAAGCCTCTTTTGTTTATAGATTACCCAGTCTCAGGTAATATATCAGGCAGTATCTCTTTTTTTTTTTTTTTTTTTATATCTAGCTACAAAGGAAACTGGTAACTGTAGTCTTTTAGGTAGGCAGCAAAGTGCCCAGCTTAAAATCAGGGAGTTTTTTTTTTTTTTTTC
>NW_012100765.1:987390-990608 GCF_000951045.1 Mandrillus leucophaeus | reverse complement strand
TCCTGCCTCAGCCTCCCGAGTAGCTGGGACTACAGGCGCCCGCCATCTCGCCCGGCTAGTTTTTTGTATTTTTTTAGTAGAGACGAGGTTTCACCGTATTAGCCAGGATGGTCTCGATTTCCTGACCTCGTGATCCGCCCATCTCGGCCTCCCAAAGTGCTGGGATTACAGGCTTGAGCCACCGCGCCCGGCCATCAGGCAGTACCTTTATAGCAGTGTGAAAATGGACTAATACAGGGACTCAAACAGATACTTTGTACGTTCACATTTCTAACAGCTAAACTGTGGAAGCAACTTAAGTGTCCACTGATAGAGGAATGGAGAAACACAATGTGGAACATGTATACAATGGAATGGAGGAATAGAGTTCAGCCTTAAAAGGGAAGGTCATTCTTTTTTTTTTTTTTTTTTAAACAGGGTCTCACTCTGTCATCCAGGCTGGAGTGCAGTGGCGTGATCTCGGCTCACTGCAACCTCTGCCTCCCAGGCTCAAGTGATCTTCCCACCTCAGCCTCCCGAGTAGCTGGGACTACAGATGTGTGCCACTATGCCCGGCTAATTTTTGTACTTTTTTAGTAGAGACAGGGTTTCACAGTGTTGCCCAGGCTAATTCTGAACTCCAGAACTCAAGCAGTCTGACCACCCCAGCCTCCTGAAGTGCTGGGATTACAGGTATGAGCCACCACGACTGGCCTAAATTGTCTAGCTTTTAACTGCCTCATTGCATCTGATAGCTACAAACTACAACCCTTCCCTGTTCCTGAATTTTCTTCTAAAACACATCTGTAATGCCACTGCCATGCCTGCAAAGCACTGATGACTCTTCATCAGAATAGGCAGAAATTCACCTCCCAATCCGACCCTAGTCTACCTCCAGTTTACCTCATCTGCACCCCCATCCCTAACCCCATGTGTGATAATCATAGTCTTCTTTTTTTCCGAAACAGAGTTTCGCTCTTGTTGCCCAGGCTGGAGTGCAATGGTGCAATCTCTGCTCACTGCAACCTCTGCCTCCCAGATTCAAAGGATTCTCCTGTCTCAGCCTCCCAAGTAGCTGGCATTACAGGTACATGCCACCACGCCGGCTATTTTTTGTTTTTTTGTTTGTTTGTTTTTGTATTTTTAGTAGAGACAGGGTTTCATCACATTGGTCAGGCTGGTCTCGAACTCCTAAACCTCATGATCGCCTCGGCCTCCCAAAGTGCTGGGATTACAGGCATGAGCCACCACGCCCAGCCTTTTTTTCATGACTTTAATACTCTTTAAGGAATGGCACAGCTCCAAATCCTCACAAATATTCCTCATTCTTTGTAGCATATGTTTCTCTGCCTTATGAAACTGTACACTCCTCAAGTCCAAATGAATTCCGATGCCACCTTGGTTGGTCCCACACTGACCTCTAGCCTAAATTAATCTGTCTCCTCAGGAGATTCGGCGTATTTGTTTTTACGTTGGATAACCTTTGCATAAGAAACCAACTGGCTGTTTGCTCAGAAGGAGGCTGTGGCAGCATAGGCACTTACACTGTCATAGTCAACACACTGAATTCTAGATACCTACCTGGCTGTCTCTTCTGCTACAAGATCAAGTCTTTATTAAGTTTTCTGTCCCAGTGTCTAGCACGGCACCTTGAATGGGGAGACACTCAGCCATCAATTTACTAAATTGAAATGAATTGTGGAGAATGCATTGCAGATGCACCTGAATTGGGGGTTACCAAACAGAGAGAGAAGAGGAAATTGTATTGGAGCCAATGATAAATTTAATCTAATTCATATTCATGAACACAGAGAGCTTGTCAGCATGTGAAACTCTCGTGGGTGAATTAGGGCAGCAGTCCCCAAACTTTTTGGGACCAGGGACTGGTTTCATGGAAGACAATTTTTCCATGGACCAGGGACAGGGAAGATGAAACTGCTCCACCTCAGATCATCAGGCAATAGATTCCCATACAGAGCACGCAACCTAGATCCTTCACATGCGCATTCACAATAGGATTCCTGTTCCTGTGAGAACCTAATGCTGCCACTGATCTGACAGGAGGCGAAGCTCAGGCGGTAATGATGGCTCAGCAGCTGCTCACCTCCTGCTGCGCCGCCATTCCTAACAGGCCACAGACCGGTACCTTCACAGAAGAAACAACCTGGGCCCCTTTCCTATTATTGGTGTGTCCCTTCCCACAGTCACACCCTCTTGTACCTGTCTCTGGAAGGAAAACATAAGGTGTCAGGAAGTTTGAAATTTCCCATCCATGAGTTTTTCACTTTTTCATCTTCTTGGTGCAGAGAATTCCAAGTATTTAAGAAAGTAAAATGAGGCCACGTCCAGTGGCTCACGCCTGTAATCAATCCCAGCACATTGGAAGGCGGAGGCTGGTGGATCACTTGAGGCCAGGAGTTCAAGTTCAGCCAGGCCAAAATGGCAAAACCCTGTCTCTAATTTAAAAATACAAAAATTGGCCAGGCACGGTGGCTCATGCCTGTAATCCCAGCACTTTGGGGGGCCGAGGCGGGCAGATCATGAAGTCAGGAGATCGAGACCATCCTGGCCAACATGGTGAAACCCCGTCTCTACTAAAATTACAAAAAATTAGCCGGACATGGTGGTGGACACCTGTAGTCCCAGCTACTCGGGAGGCTGAGGCAGGAGAATAGCGTGAACCTGGGAGGCGGAGCTTGCAGTGAGCCAAGATCGTGCCACTGCACTCCAGCCTGGGTGACAGCGTGAGACTCCATCTCAAAAAAAAAGAAAAAAAATACAAATATTAGCTGGGCGTGATAGTAGGTGCCTGTAGTCCCAGCTACTGGGGAGGCTGAGGCAGGAGAAGCACTTAAACCCAGGAGACAGAGGCTGCAGTGAGCCTAGATAGTGCCACTGCACTCCAACCTGGCAACAGAGCGGGACCCTGTCTCAAAAAAAAAAAATAAGTAAAAATATTCTGTACACATCTCTTTTGTATTGCACGCATACAGATGGATGGATGAATGAATGGACAAGTATTTTACTTTGAATAATTCATAAGAAGTATTACCTTTCTGGCCGAGCACAGTGACTCACACCTATAATCCCAGCACTTTGGGAGGCCAAGGTGGGCAGATCCGAAGGTCGGGAGTTTGAGACCAGCCTGACCAATATGGTGAAACCCTGTCTCTACTAAAAATACAAAAATTAGCCAGGCGTGGTGGCGGGCGCCTGTAGTCCCAGCTACTTGGGAGGCT
>NW_012100765.1:986243-987030 GCF_000951045.1 Mandrillus leucophaeus | reverse complement strand
CAGGATGGTCTCGATCTCCTGACCTCGTGATCCGCCCGTCTCGGCCTCCCAAAGTGCTGGGATTACAGGCTTGAGCCACCGCGCCCGGCAATATTGCCTTTCTTATATTTCTCACAGTGAGAATGATTTAGCTCCATTTCTAGGCTGAACAGAAAGATGGGTCTGCCTGAAAAATAATTTTAAAATAATTTCTTTTTAGGGCTGAGCATGGTGGCTCACACCTGTAATGTCAGCATTTTGGGAGGCAGACCAGCCTGGGCAACAAAGCAGGACTCCTTCTCTACAAAATAAATACATAAATAAATTAGCCGAGCATGGTGGTACACACTTATAGTTCCAGCTACTCCAGAGGCTGAGGTAGGAGTATCGCTTGAGTCCGGGAGTTTGACACTGCAGTGAACTATGATCACACCACTGCACTCCAGCCTGACAGCTTGGTTCCTCCCTAGTGATTTCTAATGTGCATCCAAAGTCAAGAACCACTGCATATAAACAATTCTGCAGCTTGTATTTTTGTTTTGTTTTTGTTTTTAAAACAATATGTCTTATAGATCCTTGCATAGGAATATATGAGTGCTCTCTTTTTAATAGCTGCATAGTATTCCACCAGGTGATGGAGTATGATGGCATTTATGGACATCAGATAGTTCTCTCTTTTTTTTTTTTTTGAGATGAAGTCTTACTCTGTTGCCCAAGCTGGAGTGCAATGGCATGATCTCAGCTCACTGGAACCACCACCTCCCAAGTTCAAGCGATTCTCCTGCCTCAACCTCCCAAGTAGCTGGGA
>NW_012100765.1:982160-983338 GCF_000951045.1 Mandrillus leucophaeus | reverse complement strand
TCTCCTGCCTCAGCCTCCAGGGAGCTAGAATTACAGGCCTGTGCCACCCTACCAGGCTAATTTTTGTATTTTTAGTAGAGGCGGTGTTTCACCACGTTGGCCAGCCTGGTCCTGAACTCCTGACCTCAAGTGATCCACCTGCCTCGGCCTCCCAAAGTGTTAGGATTATAAGCGTGGGCCACCGTGCCCGGCCTCCTATATTTCTTGAAGAAATTCGAGCATTGGCCTTTGAATTGTATCAGTTGAAGTTCTGATGTAAAGGAATAGAAATTGACTCATGAATATAAGCGAAAAAAGGTTATTTCAATGACACTGAGAAGCTCACAAAATTAAAAGTAGGAACCAGGACAGGTCTGGGAACCACAGTGGCAGAGGCTTGTAAGAAACTTCTGTTGGGGATCTTGCTAACCAATGATTTATTCAAATTCCCAGGAAAAGTAATCTGATTGCATTAGCTTCACCACATGCCACCTCTTGTGATCAGGGGCTGAGTCTGACACCAGCAAGGGGAAACAGAAGTTGAGAAATATGATGGCCAGACTGCAATAGCTGCCCCGCAAATCACTCAGTAATTTATAACCATGCATATTGGATCTGAGTAAATAGAAGTGCTATATTGAGATGCTAATCACAGCTATGACTTTGCTCTTCATGAAAATGGGTAGAGGCTGGGTGCAATAGTTCATGCCTGTAATCCCAGCACTTTGGGAGGCCAAGGTGGGGGGATTGCATGAGGTCAAGAGTTCAAAACCAACCTGGCCAACCTGGCGAAAGCCCGTCTATAATAAGAATACAAAAAAATTAGCCAGGCCTGGTTGCACACGCCTATAACGCCAGCTACTAGGGAGGCTGACTCATGAGAATCACGAATCCAGGAGGTAGAGGTTGCAGTGAGCCAAGATCACGCCTCTGCACTCCAGCCTGGATGACAGATTGAGACTCTGTCTCAACAAAAGAAAATGGGCCTGGTGCGGTGGCTCATGCCTGTAATCCCTGCACTTTGGAGGCTGAAGTGGGTAGATCACGAGGTCAGGAGATTGAGACCATCCTGGGTAACATGGTGAAACCCCGTTTCTACTAAAAATACAAAAAAAGTAGACGGGCATGGTGGCACACACATGTAATCCCAACTACTTGGGAGGCTGAGGCAGGAGAATCGCTTGAACCTGGGAGGCAGA
>NW_012100765.1:977758-979785 GCF_000951045.1 Mandrillus leucophaeus | reverse complement strand
TCTTGAACTCCTGACCTCGTGATCCGCCCACCTCGGCCTCCCAAAGTGCTGGGATTACAGGCGTGAGCCACCACACCTGGCCTGATAGTTTTCAATATTTTGCTCTCACAAGAAATACTGAAACGAATCACCTTTTATATTTATTGTTTTGCACATATGTATATATAGCTGTTGGATAAAGTCCTACGAATACCATTGCTGAGTGAAATAATAAGATCACTTGTAATTTTGCTAAATATTTATAAGTTTGCTATTTATTTTGTTAACTACTTATAATTTTGCTAAATCTTTCATGCTAAACATTTGGTAGACATTGTTAAATTGTCATATGAGGTTTAATTTTTTTTTCATGACGAATCAGATACGAACAATCAGGGTTTGCAAGTCCTGGTTACACAGACACATTAATCATGGATCATGCAAACTCCAGTTATTATGTTCATCTGTCCTCCAAAACGAGGAACAGGTAAGGATTATCCCACTAATTTAATAGGATTAAATTATTAATCCGGGTTTATAAAAATTTTTTAGAGTGAAAAAGTGCGATTTTGTTTTAGAGACACATATTCGAGGACATGATTACTGTTTGGTTTAAATTTCAAAAAGTGACAAGAGATTGCAGAAGTGGATCATTTGTCATTGTTAGGGTTACAGTGTCTTTCCTGATAGGGCTGGTTGGCGGCTCGGTTTCTTGTTCTTTCTTGTCGTTAAAGAGTTTTGTTCTCAGAAAGGAAATAATCTGTGCTCTTTGATGTGGTTCAGAGAAAAGAGACCAACGCCACATTTTAAAACTCTTTGTGGCAGATCATCCACGAGCAGCTCTTTAAGAGAAGCAGCTCACGGAGCTCTGGCTGAAACAGGAGAAGTTTTAGAGAACATGGAGAACGTCTGACTCCTCAAGAAAACACGAAAGCTAAGAATGGAAAATGCAAAACACAATTATTCTTCCTCTGATGAGGATAACTTTCCAGCTCAAATGAATATTTATTTGTTTGTGTGTGTGTGTGTGAGACAGGGTCTCGCTCTGTCACCCAGGCTGGAGAGCAGCGGCACGATCTCGGCTCATTGCAACCTCCACCTCCCAGGCTCAAGCAATTCTTATGCCTCAGCCTCCCGAGTAGCTGGGATTACAGGCGCGTGTCTCCACACCCAGCTAATTTTTGTATTTTTAGTATAGACAGAGTTTTACCATGTTGGCCAGGCTGGTCTCAAACTCCTGGCCTCAAGTCACCTGCCTGCCTTGGCCTCCCAAAGTGCTGGGATTACAAGCATGAGCCATCTCCCCAGGCCTCAGGTGAATCTTAACTTTGAGGCTATGCAAGAAGCTGAAGACAGTAAATCAAGCACTAAATGAGAAACACACACTCTTTAGATGGGCACAGTTGCTCATGCCTGTAATCCCAACACTTTGGGAGGCCAAGGCCGGAAGATCACTTGAGCCCAGGAGTTCGAGATCAGCCTGGGTGACACAGTAGAGTGTAAAGACCCCATCTCTACAAAATAAATAAATAAATAAATATAAAGTTTTTAAAAATTAGCTGGATGTGGTGGCTCACTCCTATAGTCTCAGCTACTTGGGAGGATTGCTTGAGCCCAGAAGTTGGAGGCTGCAGTGAGTTATGATCACACCACAGCACTCCAGCCTGGGTGACACAGGTGACACAGCCAGACCTTGTCTTTGAAAAAATAAATAAATAAATAAATAAATAAATAAATAAATAGAAACATACTCTTGTACAAAAAAGTATTTCGCTTTAGGAGCAAAAATAGACACCTTTTGGACATTTCCACATTTTTATATGATTGAAGATTCCACTCTATAACATGTATCTCTTCTGCTTCCTTCTTGAATTCTCCTTTCTCCTCCTCCTCTGAGAGAGAGACAACAGACAAACACAAAGACAGATACATGGAGATAGAGGGAACCAACAGATCTTCTGGCATGACATGTTTTTAAAATAGCTGTCAGGATGTGCTGAGAGAAATGGACCAACATAAAATAGATCATTTTTTTTTTTTTTTTTTTT
>NW_012100765.1:961924-972288 GCF_000951045.1 Mandrillus leucophaeus | reverse complement strand
ACCCTCAAGCCTGGGCAACAGAGCAAGACTTCATCTCAAAAAAAAAAAAAAAAGAAAGAAAGAAAGAATGAAAGAAAAATAAAATGGGTAGAAATCTTGATTAGGATTAGACCTGGACAAAGATATTTTCAAAAGCCCCTTGTGAAACTGAAAAGTAATGAACATGTTTCAGTCTTCAGACAGTGTCTATCTTTTTTTAAGTGTTCAAAAAGTAATGTGCCAATTTTTGTACACCTGTGTTCACAGTAGTACTACTCACAACAACCAAAGGATAGAAGCAACTCAAGCGCCCCTTGTTTCTTCCATTCATGAATGAATAAACAAAATGTAGTGCGTACATACAATGGAACATTCAGCCTTAGAAAGGAAGGAAATTCTGACACATGCTCCAACACTGATGAACCTGGAAGACATGACACTAAGTGAAATAAGCCAGACACAGAAAGGTAAAGAGTGCACAATTCCACTTGTATGCGTTATCTATGATAAAATAGTCAAATTCATGGAATCAGAGAGTGGAGTGGTGGTTGCCAGGGACTTGAGTAGGAGACAGTGGGGAGTTATCGTTTGATGGGTACAGAGTTTCTCAGTTGTTTTTTGTTTTTGTTTTTGTTTTGGAGATGGAGTCTTGCTCTGTTGCCCAGGCTGGAGTTCAGTAGCGTGATCTCAGCTCACTGCAACCTCCGCCTCCCAGGTTCAAGCGATTCTTGTGCCTCAGCCTCCCGAGTAGCTGGGATTACAAGCGTGCACCACCACACCCAGCTAATTTTTGCACTTTTAGTAGAGACGGGGGTTTCGCCATGTTGGCCAGGCTGGTCTCAAACTCCTCACCTCAGATGATCTCCCCACCTCGGCCTCTTAAAGTGCTGGGATTATAGGTGTGAGCCACCGGGCCTGGCCACAATTTTTTTTTTTTAAGGCAGTGGGCAATACTAGAGATGCCTGCAGCACAACTAAGGAGGGTGAAAAAGGAGGTGGGAGGACTATTTTCAGACAGCCTTCCTATACCATGGATTTCTGCAATGGATTGGCTTGGCTGATCCCAAGTCTCATAGTCCGTCATTCTTTAATCTATAGAATAAAAACTCCATGAGTTCTAAAGGAACATTTCAAAGCCAGGAAAAGAATTTTTTTTTTTATGTAGGTTACAAGTCTAGCTGGTAATCTGAAGCCCTCCTGCACTGACACAGGCTTTCCTCGCTGAGTTGCTCTGCAGAGCCCAGGAAAATAATAAAACCTTTATGACCAAGAGTACTATTTCATTTCCTTTCTAAACGAAACCCATGAAAGGCCACCCATGCTGCCTGGTGTGGATGCAAGGGAAAGTTAACTGTAAACTGAAGCAACTATGTTTCCTCTGCCTCTATGTTGAAAAAGCAGACAACAAAAGAATAAAACAAAAGCGAATGTAATTTAAATATATAGCAACTGCTGGTTTTCATCTTAATAATTTACGATTGATGAAGCTGGGGGGTTATCTATTGGTTTTTCATGTGGTTAGTTTCAAAATATAACTTATTGCCCTCTCCAGACCGTGGCTTTCTGGCTCGTTCAATTTACTTCCCCCGGTTCTTTCGCCTCTCTTCTGCACAAATGCCCTCCCAGCCCTCAAAGGCCCTCCCTGCTTCTGAAACTATCCCCCACAACCATCGAGATTCTAGAAAGACTTCCATAGAAAATCTTTTCTAGGCTGGGCACAGTGGCTCCCGCCTGTAATTCCAGCACTTTAGGAGGCCAAGGCAGGCAGATCACTTGAGCCCAGGAGTTTGAAACCAGCCTGGGCAACATGGCAAAACCCTGTCTCTTCAAAAAATCCAAAAATATTAGCCAGTCATGGTGGTGCTCACCTGTGGTCCTAGCTTCTTGGGAGGCTGAGGCAGGAGTATTACCTGAGCCCAGGAGGTCGAGGCTGCAGTGACCTCCAGTGATTGTGCCACTGCACTCTAGCCTGGGTGACAGAGTGAGACCCTGTCTCAAAACAGAAACAAAAACAAAAAGCACGAAAATCTTTTCTAGAAAGTCTTCTTGGACCTCTTCAGATCTCTTCCTCCAGTGAATTCTGTGACACTAATTACCTTTTTCCTCCCATGATATATAGGGCTTTGGGCTATGAAAGTATAATTTTCAAAAAGGTAAAAGCCTGACCCTCATACAAACGTTGAATGAACACATGTCAATTATGTATGTAACTAATTCACAAGGGTGCCAGGAGGATGTAAAACTAGTTCAAAGGAGAATTCAAAGAACAGAGATCTATGTAGTCAGACAGGAAAGGCAGCCAAAAATAAGTTTTCTTTTTTTTTTTTTTTTTTTGAGACAGAGTCTTGCTCTGTCGTTCAGGCTGGAGTGCAGTGGTGCAATCTCAGCTCACTGCAACATCCACCTCCTGGGTTCAAGCGATTCTCCTGCCTCAGCCTCCTGAGTAGCTGGGATGACAGGGGTGTGCCAGCACACACAGCTAATTTTTGTATTTTTAGTAGAGACGGGGTTTCACCATATTGGCCAGGCTAGTCGCAAACTCCTGGGCTCAGGTGATCCGCCTGCCTCAGCCTGTAAAAGTGCTGGGATTACAGGCGTGAGCCACCATGCCAAGCCAAGAATACATTTTCTAAATCACAGGCAAAATTGGTTAATGTCGTAACGGGCAATACAACGGTAACCTTCCGCGTTACCTTGGATACTCTTGGAAATCTACTAGTTAACATGTAACTTGAGAGAATCTGAGCTTCGTCATTAGTAAATAGGAAGAAAACAAAAGTCTGTCTCCCAGTATTAAATAATCTTTGGATGGACTCTGGGCTAGCTATGCTCCAGTATGATATTGAAATCTCCCAGTATTAAATAATCCTTGGCTGGGCTCTGGGCTAGCTATGCCCCAGTATGATATTGAAATCTCCCAGTATTAAATAATCCTTGGGTGGGCTCTGGGCTAGCTATGCTCCAGTATGATATTGAAAGACATGCAGGAGTCCTTTCAAGTTTTTCGATAATTTTTCTTCACTGGGTCAATCACCCCATTTCTTTTTTTTTTTTTTTTTTTTTTGGAGACGGAGTCTCCTGGAGTGCAGTGGCCGGATCTCAGCTCACTGCAAGCTCCGCCTCCCGGGTTCACGCCATTCTCCTGCCTCAGCCTCCCGAGTAGCTGGGACTACAGGCGCCCGCCACCTCGCCCGGCTAGTTTTTTGTATTTTTTAGTAGAGACGGGGTTTCACCGTGTTTGCCAGGATGGTCTGGATCTCCTGAGCTCGTGATCCACCCGTCTCGGCCTCCCAAAGTGCTGGGATTACAGGCTTGAGCCACCGCGCCCAGCCCGGATTACATATTTTAAAGGTAGCCACACCTATATATTTATCCCACCTCCCATGCCCTTCCTACAATGGGAATGACACCCTTTCCAGGGAAAGGAAACCCAGGTTCCCCCACTGCTTGTATCTGAGCAGTGGCTGCTCTAAGGGAACACAGCAGAAGTGATGCAGTGATGCTCCCTGATTTCTGAGGCGAGGTAGTAATAATGAGGCAGGAGAATCGGGTCTGGAGGACGGGAACCTATGGCAGATTCTCGCTGACTTCCTAGAACTAAATCAAAAGGAAAACCCCAACTTTCCACACCTAAGTAATGAAAGGACAGGCTACTCCCTTTGCAAACCCTGCCCCCTTTTTTTCTGTGTGGCAGATGGAAAATCAAAAGTATCTCTCCTTTCTGCAACCAATCAGACTGACTGTGGGCCGCTACTTCATTTACATAGGGTGTAACCAAGGAACCAATGGAAAACCAGAGAATTCTATACAGGAGCTCTTGAGCCCCTATGCTCAGCCGCCTCCCGTATTGTGGAGTGTACTTTTGTTTTCCATTGCTTTTGTTACTTCATTGTTTCCTTGATTTGTTTTTGCGTTTTGTCCAATTCTTTGTTCAAAATGCGAAGAACCTGGACACCCTGGACCAGTAATAAAACAGTTACAGTGTCACCTGGTTCTCTATCTTTTCCCCTCTCAAGATGCTTGCCCTTTGAACCAAACTACCACATTGTGAGGAAGCCCAGGCTACTTGGAGAGACTGTGTGTGGATGCTCTGACCAACGTCCCAGGGCCCCCAGCCAGCAGCTCCATGTGGTGAACCCCAGACATGGGAGTGAACAGGGCTTCAGATGATTTCAGCCCACACTCTTCAAGTCTTCCCGCGGAGGCCCAGACGTCGTGGAGCAGAGGTCAGTTACCCCTGCTGTACCCTCTCTGAATTCCTAACCCACAAAAACCAAGAGAGATAATAAACGACTTTTGTTCTGTTTTAAGCTACAATGTTTTGGAGTCACTTCTTACGCAGTAATAGATAATTAATATACCAACTATGTTCTTGGCAAGTTGGCATTGCTGATTTAACTTTTCATCCACAGTTCAAATGTAAGCGTCAAGAGGTTTTTTATTTCCAGCTTCGCCAAGCCACGAATTTGACCCTTGCCAGGAGCAGGGGCTCACGTCTGGTAATCCCAGAACTTTGGCAGGCTGAGGCATGAGGATAACTTGAGCTCAGGAGTTCAAGACCAGCCTGGGCAACATAGCAAGTCCCCTACCTACAAAAAAAAAAAAAAAATTAGCCTGGCCTGGTGGCATATGCCTATAATCCCAGCTACTTGGGAGGCTGAGGTGGGTGGTTTGTTTGAGCCAGGAAGCTGTGTTCATGCCACTGCACTCCAGCCTCAGTGACAAAGAGAGACCTTGTCCAAACAATAACAACAACAACAACAAACTCTGCTAAATGACATTTCAGCAACTGTTCAAGCCAACGCATAATGATATTTTATAGGGAACTGCTTTGCTAGAGGGGAGATGTGCACACTTGTAGCATTATGAAGGTCTCCAGAGGTATCCCTTTAAGCTCTCAACGGCCAACTGTGCTTCTTTATATTTTTCCCAAGGCTTTTGAGCTCAGAAGTTCCCAGTCTGTGACGTATGACAGTTTCCCAAGTCTTCTGCCAAAGAATCTCAGTTCAGGAGAAAAATAAACTCAAGAGTCCTCTGATTAAACCAGTCTTTTTCTTTTTCTTTTTTTCTTTTTTTCTTTTTTTGAGACGGTGTCTCCCTCTGTGGTCCAGGCTGGAGTGCAGTGGCGCGATCTCGGCTCACTGCAAGCTCCGCCTCCTGGGTTCACGCCATTCTCCTGCCTCAGCCTCCCAAGTAGCTGGGACTACTGGCACCTGCCACCTGCCACCATGCCCGGCTAATTTTTTTGTATTTTTAGTAGAGCCGGGGTTTCACCGTGTTAGCCAGGATGGTCTTGATCTCCTGACCTCGTGATCTGCCCGCCTTGGCCTCCCAAAGTGCTGGGACTACAGGTGTGAGCCACTGTGCCTGGCCTTAAATCAGTCTTTATTGCAGTCTGACTCGGAGATTTTGGCCTTAGTGGCAAAGAAGGTGATTAAGTAGTTTTCCCAGGAATAGGCCTAATTCAGCTCAAGTGGACTTTCAGGAATATTCTGTTTAAGAGCATGAGCACATGATACTACAAAGAGCTGCTTTTTTTTTTTTTTTTTTTTTTTTTTGAGATGGGCATCTCACTATGTTGCTCAGGCTGGCCTCAAACTCCTGGGCTCAAGAGATTTTCCGAGTAGCTGGGAGTACAGGCATGTACCACTGCACATGGCCCTAATCCCATTTTACTTATCCATGTGTTTATTTACTGTCTCCCCCACTAGGATGTTGTATTAGTCTGTTTTCACGCTGCTGATAAAGCCATACCTGAGACTGGGCAATTTACAAAACAAAGAGGTTTAATGGACTTACAGTTCCACGTGGCTGGGGAATCATGGCGGAAGGCAAGGAGGAGCAAGTCACGCCTTACATGGATGACAGCAGGAAGAGACAAAGCTTGTGCAGGGTAACTCCTCTTTATAAAACCATCAGATCCCATGAGACTTATTCACTATCACAAGAACAGCAGGAGAAGACTTGCCCCCATGATTCAATTACCTCCCACCAGGTCCCTCCACAACACATGGGAATTCAAGATGAGATTAGGGTGGGGACACAGCCAAACCATATCAGATGTGAATTCCATGCCAGCAGAAACCTCTGTTTTTTCACTTATATATCTCTGGTGCCAAGAGGCTATCAAAGAATATGGGCTGAATAAATAAATGATCCATTTTCACATACTTTTAGGTCATTGTGTAAATATGCTACTGCTACTACTACTAATAATAATATCAATAATACCAACCTGGTCAACATAGCAAGACCTCGCCCTTATGAAAAATAAAAAACTTTAGCCAGGTGTAGTGGCGCATGCCTGTGGTCCCAGTTACATGGGAGGCTGAGGTGAGAGGATTGCTTGAGTCCAGGAGGTTGAGGCTACAGTGAGCTGTCATCGCACCACTGTACTCCAGCCTGCATGACAGAGCAAGACCCTGTCTCAAAATTAATAATAATATCAACAGTAACAGCTGTTTCATATGGGATCAAAAGTATGATTTCATTAATCACACAGCTTATTGCCATACACGTAAGTTTTTTCTTTATCAAAATGCTAAACAGGGAAGAATAAAAATCTCATAGAGGCCAGATGCAGCTCACGCCTGTAATCCCAGCACTTTGGGAGGCTGAGGCAGGCAGATCACCTGAAGTCAGGAGTTTGAGACCAGCCTGGCCAACACGGTGAAACCCTATCTCTACTAAAAATACAAAAATTAGCCAGGCATGGTGGTGGGCACCTGTAATCCCAACTACTCAGGAGGCTGAGGCAGGAGAATTGCTTGAACCTGGTAGGTAGAGGTTGCAGTGAGCCGAGATCACAATATTGCACTCCAGCCTGGGTAAAAAGAGTGAGACTCTGTCTTAAAAAAAAAAAAAAATTACACTTGGCAGACAAAGTACATTAGTCACGTAGTGAGTAAGCTCTAACTTTGAGTCCAATTGTTAAAATGGAGTTACCCAATTAGGATAGAGGCAGTCCTCTGTAGATGCAAAGTCTAATCAATTTTGAGGTACAACTTTCTAGGAGAGGTTCTAGAAAGAGATGGCTTGACCAATGCAGCAGAGATCCATGGCAACACAGAGGCCCCTCAATGCCAGGGGGGGCACAAATTTTTTTTTTTTTTTTTTGAGACAGAGTCTTTCTCTTGTCCCCAGGCTGGAGTGCAATGGCACGATCTCGGCTCACTGCAACCTCCGCCTCCCAGGTTCAAGTGATTCTCCTGCCTCAGTCTCCCGAGTAGCTGGAATTACAGGCGCCTGCCACCAAGCCCAGCTAATTTTTGTATTTTTAGTTGAAACAGGGTTTCACCATGTTGGCCAGGCTGGTCTCGAACTCCTGACCTCAGGTTTTCTGCCTGCCTCAGCCTCCCAAAGTGCTGGGATTACAGGCATGAGTCACCTCGACTGGCCACATTTGATACTTTCAATGTTCCATCTGCCCAGCAGAAAAAGGGGAGGGGTTTGCAAAGGGAGTAGCCTCTGGTCCTTTTGTTACTTAGGTGTGGAAAGTTGGGGTTTTCCTTTTGATTGAGTTGTACGCAGTCAGCATTAACTGGCCTTGGGTTCCCTACCTCCAGACCCTATTCTCCTGCCTCAGGACCAGGCAACTAGAGGCCACTGCTATAGACCCAAACCCTCTGGAATTATTTAAGACATCCAGCCCTAAGCTGTTGACTCTGCCCTGCCTGGCTTTCCCAAGGAAACCCCAGTACAGGCTCTGGCCTCAGCTTTCCTCTCCCTCCCACTTTCATCTCCTGACCAAAACCTGGAGTTTCTCCTGTGGCCTTGTGTGGCAGGGTGTGCCCCCTTCTCTCAGGAAATCTCTCAGATAAAAGCCATCATTCAATGACATTGGCCTCTCTGTGCCGTCACTCAACCATGTCCGCAAATTCTAATTCCACAGGTACAAATGTCAAAACATGGGACATCCTGAGTTAATCAGGGGAGAAACTGATTTAGGAGGCTTCCTGCAGAACTGAGCTGATGGTTTCCAAAACTCCTCTTTTATTCTCTCGCAGTAATACCTTCATAGTCACATGCACTCATTTATCTGTTTCAGCTCAATTTGGAACCTGCAAACTCTAAAACAAGATATTAAACTCAGTTTTTTAAATATGAAATTATACCCATCAAAGTATTTCCTACTATATTTCTTGCCTTATTCAACATCTTGTTGATTGATTCATGTAACTGCCAAAACCCAGAGTATTTCAGGAGCAGAGATTCCTTAGTTTCCAGCAATATTTTTCTCATTGTTTCCAGTAATAAAGTTTTAGTGGAGGCCGGGCACAGTGGCTCACACCTGTAATCCCAGTACTTTGGGAGGCCGAGGAAGGCAGATCACTTTAGGTCAGGAGTTTGAGACCAGCCTGGCCAACATGGCGAAACCCCATCTCTGCTAAAAATACAAAAAATTAACCGGGCATGGTGGCACATACTTTTAATCCCAGTTACTCTGGAGGCTGAGGCAGGTGAATCACTTGAACCCAGGAAAGGCAGAGGTTACAGTGAGCCGAGATCCCACCACTGCACTGTAGCCCGGGCAACAGAGTGAAACACCATCTCAAAAGGAAAAAAAAAAAATTTATTGGAGCACACGGGTACCCAGAGTAAACATTATATTCGCTGACCTCCCTGGCAGCCACGTGTGGCCATATGGCTGAGTTCTGACCAATAGGATGGATGGGTGCAAAGTCCATGTGGCTCACAACCCACCTCTTTTCTCTTCCTCATTGTCCCTTCTTGCATCCTGGATGCTGGGAATGCTGACGCCACCACATTGGACCATAAGGACTGGTTCCTGAAAACTTCTGGGAGCAGACTGCTTATGCTTCAATTTGTCATCTTGTTAAACAACTGTTAGCTGGGGTTTTCTGCCACTCGCAGAAAAGCCAAATCATTACTAATTCAGTGGCAAATGGTGTAAGTGAAGCAAGCACTCAAGGAGGTGGCAGTGAGTGACAAAATTAATAACCACATGGCTTAGCTGAGATAGCATCCTAAGGACAAGAAAAGCAATAGTAATAATGGCTTGCTTTTTATAGTGCTTTATAATTTCAACATACTTTCAAACGCTTTTTCTCTTTTGATCCTCATAATAACCTCCTTGGCCAGAGAAATAACAGGACTTTGGTGCTGTTCTCCAAGCTGAAAGCCATCATCTCCGGCCCTGAGGATACAGCTTTTTCTGCCATAACTCACTGTCTCCACTGGCTCAATTAGCCAATTAGTGGCATGGTAGAGGGCTGAGATGTTACTTCTTAGTTTCCAATAAAATTCTCAAGTTGGTTTAAATTCTCCTTATAATGATGATAAAGTCAAAGCTCAGAGGAACTGAATGATGGCCCCTTAAAATTTACGTTTTGAAGCCCTAACTCCCAAAGTGACTGTATTTGGAGACTGGCTCTCTTTAAAGAGGTAATTATGGTTAAATGAGGTTATAAGGGTGAGGTTTACGGCAATAAGACCGGTGTGCCGAAAAAAAGGGGAAGAGGCGGGACGCAGTGCCTCATGCCTGTAATCTTAGCACTTTGGGAATCCAAGGCAGGGAGGGGTTTGAGAATTTGTGAAACCCTGTCTCTACAAAAAAATTTAAAAATTACTGGGGGGGAGGTTCCAGGCGTGGTGGCTCACGCCTGTAATCCCAGCACTTTGAGACGCCAAGACGGGTGGATCTCCTGAGGTCAGGAGTTCGAGACCAACAGAGTGAAACCCTGTCTCTACCAAAAATACAAAAATTAGCCAGGCATCGTGGTGCACTCCTGTAGTCCCAGCTACTCAGGAGGCTGAGGCAGGAGAATCGCTTGAACCCGGGAGGCAGACGTTGTGGTAAGCCAAGATTGTACCACTGCACTCCAGCATGGGCAACAGAGTGAGACTCCGTCTCAAAAAAAAAAAAAAAGATACAAAGAGGCCAGTGTGGTGACTTATGCCTGTAATCCCAGCATCTTGGGAGGCTGAGGCGGGTGGATCACTTGAGGTCAGGAGTTTGAGACCAGTCTGGCCAATGTGGTGAAACCCTGTCTCCATTAAAAATATAAAAATTAGCAGGGCGTGGTGGCACATGCCTGTATTCCCAGCTACTCCAGTGGCTGAGGCAGGAGAATTGCTTGAGCCAGGGAGGTGGTAGTTGTAGTGAGCTGAGATCGTGCCACTGCACTCCAGTCTGGGCGACAGAGTGAGACTTCATTTAAAAACAAACATCCGGGGCCGGGCGCGGTGGCTCAAGCCTGTAATCCCAGCACTTTGGGAGGCCGAGGCAGGCGGATCATGAGGTCAGGAGATCGAGACCATCCTGGCTAATACGGTGAAACCCCGTCTCTACTAAAAAATACAAAAAACTAGCCGGGCGAAGTGGCGGGTGCCTGTAGTCCCAGCTACTCGGGAGGCTGAGGCAG
>NW_012100765.1:953726-961529 GCF_000951045.1 Mandrillus leucophaeus | reverse complement strand
CAAAAAAAAAAAAAAAAAGGTACAAAGAACTGATATGTGTTACAATGTGGATCAACCTTGAAAACATACTAAATGAAAGAATACAGGTATAAAGGTCGCATGTCATATGATTCCATTTATATGAAATATCGAGAATAGGCAAATCCATAGAGACAAAAAGAAGATTGAGGATACAGTTTCAGTTTTGCAAGATGAAAAAATTCTGGAGATTTTGGGCCAAGTGAGGTGGCTCCTACCTGTAATTCCAGCACTTTGGGAGGCCAAGGTGAACAGATTGCTTGAGCCCAGGAGTTCAAGACCAGCCTGGGCATCATAGCAAGTTCCCATTTCTATTAAAAATAATAATTTAAAACACGTTCTGGAGAGCTGTTTGACAACAATATGAACATACTTAACATACTTAACACTTGGTTAAGATGGTAAATTTTGTTGTATTTTTTCATCACAATTTTTAAAAAAGGTATGAGACCTAGACTTTGCCCTCTGTGTGTCCCCAGTTTCTTGGGGGTAAATGGCAAGTAATTTAGCACTATTTACAAATTACTTTCATATACATGATATATCAGGTGCTCCAGGCAGTCCTTGAGATAGATGGAATAATCCCTCTATATCCATGGGAGTTGGTTTCAGGACCCCTTAAGGATACCAACATTTACAGAGGCTCAAGTCCTTTAAATAAAATGGCATAGGACAGGCGTGGTGGCTCATGCCTCTAATCCCAGCATTTTGGGAGGCCGAGGCCAGCGAATCACCTGAGGTCAGGAGTTTGAGACCAGTATGGCCAACACAGTGAAACCCTGTCTCTACAAAAAATACAAAAAAAATTAGCTGGGCCTGGTGGCACGTGCCTGTAGTCCCAGCTATTTAGGAGGCTGAGGCAAGAGAATCGCTTGAAACTGGGAGGCAGAGGTTGCAGTGAGCCGAGATCGTGCCATTGCACTCCAGCCTGGGTGACAGAATGAGACTCCATCTCAAAAAAAAAAAAAAAAAAGCATAGTAATTGGTATATAACGTATGCATATCCTCCCCTATACTTTAAATCATCTCTAGATTACTCATAATATTTAATACAATGTAAATGCTATATAAAGTCATTATACTGCATTGTTTACAGAACGAGGACAAGGAAAAAATCTGTATCTGTTCAGTACAGACACAACCATCCTCTTCTTTGTTTTCTGAAAAAAAATTTTTTTTTTTGAGACAGAGTTTCACTCTTGTTGCCCAGGCTGGAGTGCAGTGGCGTGATCTTAGCTCACTGTAACCTCCGCCTCCCAGGTTCAAGAGATTCTTCTGCATCAGCCTCCTGAGCAGCTGGGATTACAGGCATCTGCCACCATGCCTGGCTAGTTTTTGTATTTTTAATAGAGATGGGTGGGGTTTCACCATGTTGGCCAGGCTGATTTCAAACTCCTGACCTCAGGTGATCCACCTGCCTCGGCCTCCCAAAGTGCTAGGATTACAGGCATGAGCCACCGTGCCCGGCATTCTGAATATTTTTAATCCACAGTTGGTTAAAATCACAGATATGGATTCCATAGTTACAGAGTGTTAATATCATCAAACACTTTTTTTTTTTTTTTTTTTTTGAGACAGAGTCTCTGTCTGTCGCCCAGGCTGAAGTGCAGTGGCGTGATCTCAGCTCACCGCAACCTCCGCCTCCCGGGTTCAAGCCGTTCTCCTGCCTCAGCCTCCTGAGTAGCTGGGACTACAGGTGAGCACCACCACACGCGGCTAATTTTTATATTTTTAGTAGAGACACAGTTTCACCATGTTGATCAGGCTGGTATCAAAATCCTGACCTCAGGTGATCTGCCTGCCTTGGCCTCCCAAAGTGCTGGGATTACAGATGGAGCCACCATGCCTGGCCTCATCACACACATTTGCATGAACTGAGTTTGGGATTCAAAGCTGGATCTTCCTGGTGCTCTGTATAATGCAGAATGTGACCTTGCCCTCCTGGACAGGGCTGTGTACATTCCATCTGTTCTGATGGGCTTTGGTCTCAGAGGGGTGACTTTATTTCCATATGACTGACAGTCTCAGGAGGACTCCCAGAATTGGTCACAAGCTGCTGCCCTGGTACACACCTCTCCTGAGGCTGGGGTGGCCCTGAGGGAGTCCACAGCTTCTGATAGCTTCCCCCTTCCGTGGCAGCCTCTGGGCTAGCACTGTGCCCAGGGGCTAACTGCGCTGTCTTTGTGGCACCCCTCTCTCCTGCCCGGTGTAGGCAAGGACCTAGCAAAAAGAGTTCTTCCAGGCATGAATCAGCCAACACCCTTGGATGGCCCAGTAGCAGTTGTCCCAGTGGCAATTCTTGGCAGCAAGAGATGGGGAAAGAAAGGAGTTCAGGGATAATACATTAAATAAAGATATCACTTCTGCATTTAAATAGTGTGCTAATGAAGCCGATGGGCCAGACTCCAATTTCTGCAGTTTGGAGGATCTTTGCTCTGAGTGCTTAAATGGTGGTGTTTGTGGGCTATTAATGTAAAGTGGTTCAGAGTTGAATATCTACATGTTTGGAGAAACAGAGGCCTCAGCTTGGGCACCAGAGCTCGGAGGCCCCCATTTCTCAACTAAACACTGCCTATTCCTCACTGCTGCCGCCCCCAAGCTGAAAACGGTCTTTCCCTTTAGCTTTTATCGGAGAAATGCAGGTGGGCCAACCATTCAGAGTACTTTGATCAGCAGTCCCATCGGAACCACACAGGGCCAGGGAGACTGCTTCCCAACAAAAGGAGGGGCTGTTCAGACAACAGCACAGTCTTCTTCCCGACCATCCCCTCCACCTGAGTCCTCACGGAGACTACGCTCCAGTCACCATACCTACAGTGAACCTTTTATTCAAGAGTCTGAACTCAGAAGCATCCAAACAATAGATCTATTCTTTTTTTGCCTTTTTTTTTTTTTTGAGACTGAGTTTTGCTTATTCACCAGGCTGGAGTGCAGTAGCATGATCTCGACTCACTGCAATTTCTGCCTTCTGGGTTCATTTGATTCTTCTGCCTCAGCCTCCTGCGTAGCTGAGTAGCTGGTATTACAGGCACGCACCACCATGCCCTGCTAATTTTGTATCGAGCTCACTGTAGCCTTGATCTCCTGGGCTCAAGGGATCCTCCCACTTCAGCCTCATGATTAGCTAGGACTATAGGAGTGCACTGCCATCCCCCACTATTGTTTTCTTTTTTGTAGAAACAGGGTCTCACTATGTTGCCCAAACTGGTCTTTAACTCCTAGGCTCAAGAGATCCTCTTGCCTTAGCCTCCCAAAGTGCTGGGACTGTGGGCATAAGCCACTGTGCCCAGCCATGATTAATTTTCTAAATAATACATGAGCATTCCAGTTGCTCCACATCCTTTCCAATATTTGGTGTTGTCAGCCTTTTAAATGTTAGCCATCTGGTGGACATCAAATGGTATCTTCTATGATTTTAATTTGCATCTCCCTGATCTATGATTTTAATTTGCATCTCACATGATGGACACTTTTTCATGTGCTTATTGGCCATTTGGGTTTCGTTTACTGTCTGTGTGGGAACAGCCAGTATATGTAGTCACTGTTTGGAGAACCATCTCATCAGCAAAGCCTGTGATGTGAAAAAGAAATAAACTTTTTTTTTTTTTTTTTTTTGAGACAGAGTCTTGCTCTATCGCCCAGGCTGGCGTGCAATGGCGTGCTCTCAGCTCACTGTGACCTCTGCCTCCCGGGTTCAAGCGATTCTCCTGCCTCAGCCTTCCGAGTAACTGGAACTACAGGTGTGCGCCATGACGCCTGATAATTTTTGTATTTTTAGTAAAGATGGGGTAATTTTTGTATTTTTAGTAGAGACGGGGCTTCACCATGTTGGCCAGGCTGTTCTCGAACTTCTGACCTCAAGTGATCCACCGGCCTGGGTCTCCTAAAGTGCTGGGATTACAGGCATGAGCCACGGCACCCGGCCAAACTACTTTGCTAATCCACTGAAATGTGGTCCTGTTTCAAGAGTTAGAGCATTAAGTACCCTGATTAAATATAATCCCCTCAACTCTTTCTTTTCTCAGCATTTAGATTGCCTTTGCACTTCACTAGTAGGCCTTTTGTTTTCACCTCTTAGATCCAATGCACTTTCTTTCTTCCAAATCTGGGGGAAAAATGTGTTTAAAAAAACCCGTAAGAGGCCAGGCACAGCGGCTCACACCTGTAAACCCAGCACTTTGGGAGGCCCTGTGGTCAGGAGTTTGAGACCAGCCTGGCCAACATGGCAAAACCCTGTCTCTACTAAAAATACAAAAAAAAATTAGCTGGGTGTGGTGGCAGAGTGAGACCCTATCTCAGAAGAGAAAGAACAAAAACAAACAAACAAAAAATCCTCACTGCTCAGATCATTGGAACATTTATGCTGTTTTATGGAATGAAGTGTTACCCGATTCTAGAATCACAAATAAAGCCAATTAAGATCGTTCAAACTAAGTTTGTTGTAATTTTGTCATTTGACAAATGTAATGGTTATATCCTCAAAAGATAGACAGGAGTTGGGAACTGGCGAGAAAACTAAAAGTTTAAGCCTGGATTCAGATTACAGGGACGAGGGGAACTTCCCCTTCACCCTCTGAAGGCTCGCTGAAAACTCAACTCACAAAAGGCAGATTAATTGGAGAAAAGGCATACAAATTTTATGAACTGTACGCGGGGAGAAGCACAGAGTGACTGCCCAGGCCCCAGGGTGGTTCGGAAGCTTATACTCCATCCTGGCAAAACAGTTTACGGGAAGGAGGAGGAGGATGAATTCTGTTGAGGTGTTACTAGGAAGGATGAATGGATCAGGGAACAGAGATTAATTTGGACAGTATTTTGTGAAAGTTTCTGTTGGTGTGGCTGGATTCTTGGTCTTACAGGGAGGGGAAGAAAAAGCAGTTGTTTTGACGGGTCTGGTTCTTAGGCAGATAAAGGTTTTGGGAGAGATGTTGAGGGGGGATATGAGAAAGACCTTGAGGCTTCCTCAGTTCAGCATGTCAAAGCGCCACATTTGGGTGTATTGGTCTCTTTTTCATTTTTTTTTTTTAAGACAGCCTCGCTGTCTCGTATTCTTAAAGTACTTTTAAAAAAGGAATCTTTTGGTGGGGCAAGATGTTTTGCTGGAGTGCAGTGGCATGATCATGGCTGGAACTCCTGGGCTCGTGATCCTCAGCCTCCCGAGCAGCTAGGTCTGCGGGCTTGCGCCACTGCACCTGGCTACATGTTTGTATTTTTAATAGAGATAGGGTTTTTCCATGTTGGCAAGGCTGGTCTAGAACCTCCGGCCTCAAGTGAGCTGCCCACCTCGGCCTCCCAAAGTGCTGGGACTACAGGCATGCGGCGCCACACCCAGCTAATTAAAAAAAAAATTTGTAGAGATGAGGTCTCATTATGTTGCCCAGGCTTTAGGTTCAAGAGATTCTCCCACCTCAGGTTCCCATTAGCTAAGACTACAGGTGCACACCACCACGCCTAGCTAAGTTTTTTATATTTGTAGAGATGGGGTCTCACTATCTTGCCCAGGCTGGTCTCAAACTCCTGGCTTCAAACAATCTTCCCTCCTTGGTTTCCTAAAGTACTGGAATTGCAGGCATGAGCCACCGTGCCCAGCCAGGTCTTGGTTTCTGAGCCTCATCAAGATGATAACTATGAAAAAGTAAGACATCATGAAGGCAAAGTCAACAGGACTTAGAGATTAAGCTGATTCAGAGAATGAGGAAAAATAAAGACAAAAATGACACCGAGGGTTTTTTTTTTTTTTTTTTGAGACGGAGTCTCGCTCTGTCGCCCAGGCTGGAGTGCAGTGGCCGGATCTCAGCTCACTGCAAGCTCCGCCTCCCGGGTTCCTGCCATTCTCCTGCCTCAGCCTCCCGAGTAGCTGGTACTACAGGCGCCCGCCACCTCGCCCGGCTAGTTTTTTGTATTTTTAGTAGAGACGGGGTTTCACGGTGTTAGCCAGGATGGTCTCGATCTCCTGACCTCGTGATCCACCCGTCTCGGCCTTCCAAAGTGCTGGGATTACAGGCGTGAGCCACCGCACCCGGCCCCACACCGAGGTTTTGAACTCAATGATTGGGTGAAGTTAACAGCCCTTCCTTCCAAAGGAAGATCTGATTTGAGGGAAGGTAATTTATGGGTTGGACATGCTGGTGGGATATCCAAATGAAAATTGCCAGCAGACAACTAGAAATGAGGGACTGACATGTGCCGTGTCTCATCTTCCATTTCCTCATTCCTGCTTTTGAATAAAACTAATCTAATTAATTTGAACTAAGTATATTAAGAAATGATAAGCCGGGCGCAGTGGTGGGTCACACCTGTAATCCCAGCACTTTGGGAGGCCGAGGAGGGTGGATCGCCTGAGGTCAGGAGTTTGAGACCAGCCTGACCAGCATGGTGAAACCCTGTCTCTACTAAAAATACAAAAAATTAGCCGAGCATGTAATCCCAGCTATTTGGGAGGTTGAGGAAGGAGAATTGCTTGAACCCGGGAAGGCAGAGGTTGCAGTGAGCCCAGATCATGCCACTGCACTCTAGCCTGGGCAATAGAGCGAGACTCCTCCGTCTCAAAAAAAAAAAAAAAAAAAATTATAATGATTTCTTGTACACTTCTTCATCAGTACCATTTGTACTTTAGGAATAACCTTCAGTGCTCTCTTTCCAGTGGCCCACAGTCTCTACGTGTGTGAGAGAGAGAGATTGCTCTGTCAGTCACTCCAAAGACTGGAATACTTTGGCAGTTTTACTCACTGGAGCCTCAAACTCCCGGGCTCAAGTGATCCTGCCTCAGCCCCCAGAGTACCTGGGGCCACAGGTATGTGCCACCATGCCTGGCTAATTTTTTGTAGAGATGGGGTCTTGCTAGATTGCCCAGGCCAGTTCACAATCTTTATTCCACTTCCTCCTCAGTGAAGAAGGCAACAAAGCATTTGGATACATGAGTCTGGCTCTCAGAAGAAAGGTGTGGCTGTGACCTATAAATTTAGGAGTCCTCAGTATATAGGTGATGTTCAAAGCCATGGTGAGATTACTTGAGGAGAATATGTGGAATGAGAAGAGGGTTCAGGGTCAAACTTGAGGTTGAACCAGCAAGAGAACTGGGAGGGTGTGGTCAGAAAAGTAGTGGGGAAGCCCAAGAAAGGAGGTGTCTGTGAAGTGTTTCCCCAGTGAAAATCGAATGGCGCTTATTGGGTTTGAGATCAGGGAGGTTACTGGTAACCTAGGAGGGCAGTTTTGATGGAGTGAATGATAGAAGCCAGATTGGAAGGGATCTGAAGTGTGAACGAAAGGTGGGAAGCTAGAGATAGCAAATGTGGACAACTCTTTTTGAGTAGCTTGGCAAGAAGGAATATGGGGGCAGGCTAGTGGCTCTCACCTGTAATCCCAGCACTTTTGTAATTACAAGGGTGTCAAGGTTACCTCCTAGAAACCTTAAACAAAGGCCCAACTTCTCTTTGGAAGAGAATTATTTGTCTGGGAGGCCAAAGTGGGAGGATCACTTGAACCCAAGTGTTCAAGACGAGTTTGGGCGACATAGTGGGACCTTGTCGCTACAAAAAATAAAAAAGTTTTTAAAAAGTAGCTGGGTGTGGTGGCACACACCTGTAGTCCCAGCTACTTGAGAAGCTGAGGTGTGAGGATCCCTAGATCTTGGGAGGCCGAGGCTGCAGTGAGCTGTGATTGTGCTGCTACACTCCAGCCTGGGTGACAGAGTGAGACGCCCATCTCCAAAAAAAAATTCCTTTTTTAAAAGTATGAGGCAGGCCGGGCGTGGTGGCTCAAGCCTGTAATCCCAGCACTTTGGGA
>NW_012100765.1:946166-952887 GCF_000951045.1 Mandrillus leucophaeus | reverse complement strand
AAAAAAAAAAAAAAAAACTCACGGAACTATACACCAAAAAAGGGTGAATTTTTAAGCTGTATATAAATTATACCTCAATAAACATAATTTAAAAAGTAAAAAGAGACCTGGTGCAGTGTCTCATGCCTATAATCCCAGCATTTTAGGAAGCTGAGGTGGGAAGATCACTTGAGCCCAAGAGTTCAAGACCAGCCTGGGCAACCTAAGGAGGCCTCATCTGTATTGCAATAAAAATAATTAGAAAAAAAAATGAAAAGTGACAAAAATGGTGAAGGGGGAGTAAATCCTGAGAACACAAGAAGCCAGAGAGTGCTGAGCTGACCCTGGACTTCCCAGCATGGCTTCCGCATGGAGCGGGCTCTGGTCCTGCCCTTTTGTGTAGGGATGTCATCCTGTACAGTTCACTGGTAAAATTAACTAGATTGGGCTTCTTCTAGAATGAGTTCCGTGGATGTTTTTAGGCTTGAGGTGAGAAATCAAAATAGAGAAATTCAGATGGGTGGAATTATCTAACACTATAAAAAATCCTAGCTCCCATGCTGTTAATCCGGGAGACAGTCATAGGCTTTAGTGTCACCAGCTTCAAAATAGCTCAGGTCAGCGTTGCCTGGGAGCTGCTGATTCAGGGCTGCCTGCTCAACTGTCGAGGTCTCTAGGAGCTCTGTCGTGCAGAGGTATTCCAAACCCTCGGCACTGTCCTTGGCTGAACTGCTGCCTACTCCCCCAGGCCTTCTGAGTTCTATTTGAAGAGCTTGCAATTTAAAGAAGTGAAGAACCAGCAAATACATAGGGGTGAAAATGAAAAACATTTTCTCCAGGGTTAAGCCAAGTCCTGGGGTTAAGACTTGTTAGTGGAGCCCACCTGCTATCCTTTTAAATAGATAAAAGATTTTCAGTCTCTTACCGTGAAAAACTACATCCACTCCCCCGCCCCTGCCACTCTCCTACACCCTGCTTCTCCCACCCCCAAAACCCTATAATTAAAAAGGCTCTTTTCAGACTGGAACACAATTCAAGCACAATCATTATGAAAACCCTGCCCTGTTTCAGTGGTTACTGACAACTCCCTTTGTGTAAATCTCATTAAATCAAACCAGGGACTCTATGTTTTTGTGTGTGACAATTTCTAGGAAGAGAAAGCTATGTGGATTTAAGAAATAATGTTGCAAATCTTAGGTATGAGACTTCTTTGGATTAGAAAGTAATATTATTTATCTCTCTGAAGCCACTAACAAATCAACCATGAAAAATGGGTTTTTGTCACCCAGCATCCTTTTTCTCTACCCTGGTCGTGTTCTCTATGTTTAATAGGAAGGGGAAACAGAGTGCTTTCCTTGATGGGCTATTTTATTTTCAGGCCTTTAAGAAGACAAATGAAACTACTAAAAATATTGCCTTAGAAAGTATTTTCAATTCATTTTCATGCTATACATGTTTGGTACTTAGGAGCTATTTGCTTCTATTTGTAAGAAAAATGATTCTTCTTCAAAACATATGCAACAGTGGGTTTTCTTTGCACCCTGAAAAGCTTGAAAAGTAAAATGATTCTTATATCGAATTAAAGATGCCAGTGAGATTCCCCTGTACCTTACAGAATAGCCTACAACAATAGAATACTTACACATTTTTTCTGGGCCTTGAAGTTGTGGTAGCTGTTAATTATCTTTTCTTTTCCCTTTAATATTGTTATTTCTTTTTTCCTTTCCCTGTTTTTTTTTTTTTGTTTGTTTGTTTGAGACAGAGTCTTGCTCTGCAACCTCTGCATCCCAGGTTCAAGCCATTCTCCTGCCTCAGCCTTCGAGTAGCTGGGATTACAGGTGTGTGCTAACACACCCAGCTAATTTTTGTATTTTTAGTAGAGACGGGGTTTTGCCATGTTGGCCAGGCTGGTGTCAAACTCCTGACCTCAAATGATCTGTCCACCTCAGCCTCTCAAAGTGCTGGGATTACAGGCGTGAGCTACTGTGCCTGGGCAAATTTTGTTATTTCTAGTCCTATTCCAGAATTTCCAAAGTTCTTAACTGTAAAAAGGTTCCTCTTCCTTTGTATCTTTTTCCATCAGTGGATATAAATGGCTTTGACACTTCCTTACCATCAAATGTCTAAATAGACTACATTGGGCACAACTGGGTACTACCAGAAAAGGGTACCTATGTGACCCCATGCTCTGGTTTCTTGAGCTTATGAATGCATGTGCCTTTCTTTGTTTTCTTTGGCTCTTTCTTGCCACTGTGCTAAGTCCTAGTGACTGGAACAAGCTCCTAGAGGGGTTCTTTTAAAGGATTAATGTCTGCTTACTCACACATCTTATAGGGATCTCCCTCATACCTTGCCTCACCCAAATGCATGCTGTAACTTTCCATATGGTCCTGCCATCAATAACAAATCTTCAAGTTAAAAAAAAGGGGTATAACCAGGATGAGGGGAAAAGAGGTGCATAAGCTAGAAGGGAGCCTCTGAATGCCACACAGCCCAGAGGTGCCCCCCTCTCCACATATCCAGGTTCCTCCTGGTGCCTGCTCTCCAACCCCACATGTTCTCCCAGGGCTTCTGCCTTGTACTTCTATTTGTGTGAATTTCATTCCGCATATTGATTTTTTTCTTTTTTTTTTGAGACATAGTCTCACTCTGTCGCCAGCCCAGGCTGGACTGCAATGGCGTGAGCGCTGCTCACTGCAACCACTGCCTCCAGGATTCAAGCGATTCTCCTGCTTCAGCCTCCCAAGTAGCTGGGACTACAGGCTTGCGCCACCACGCCCTGCTAATTTTTGTATTTTTAGTAGAGACGGGGGTTTCACCATGTTGGCCAGGCTGGTCTTGAACTGCTGACCTCAAGTGATCTGCTCATCTCAGCCTCCCAAAGTGTTGGGATTACAGGCGTGAGCCACCATGTTGGGATTACAGGCGTGAGCTACCGCACCTGGCCTCATTACACACATTGTTGCAGAGCGTGTTTCCCTCGTTTTTATCCTGCACCAGACTATAAGGTGTCATTCTTCTGGGTGCTCTCCCAGCCCCAGCACACTGCTCTGGCCACAATGCCCATGCGATGAAAAGAACATTTTAGTATCAAGGAAGTATTGATGCCTGAGAATCTGCAGCTGTTGAGCCATGGTCAGATACACTTTGCAGAAAAAGAATCACCTTCTGGTAAGAATAACCTTCCAAGAGAGATAAATACAGCAAGCATTAGATCACAACCAGAAGTATCTCTACCCTGAATGAGATCTTGAAGACCTAGGAACACCTTAGGAGGCTTAGGAGTGGACAAAAAAGAATCTCAGACAAAGGGAGGAGGGAGGAGAGGGCAAAAGGGTGCAGGATTACAGGGCCACACCCTCGTGAGATTGCACAGTGATTAGCACAGTGATGATGAATATTTATGAAGGCAGTACTGATTATTTTACAAGGATTCATTTGAATAATCATGAATATGTTTCCATGCATTTGCACCTAATGGGATGGTTTGCAGTCTTTAATGAGGCATTGGCGCGTGTTTGAAGAGCAAGGGAGGGCAGAGAGACGGGAAAGAACAATGCAGGTCACAACGTTCATGCAGGATTTTCTTACTGTACTGACCTCTTGTCCCTGAAGTCCTGTCTGTAAAGAACTAGCTGGGAAATGTCTAAAGCATGCCTCGGGGTGCCTATCCGTGCATAGGCTAAAATGCTTCGCTGTTTCTTCTAAGCCTACTCTGTTCTTGAAGAGAGGGAAAACCTTGACCCTTTCTTTGTTGTTTTTTTGTTTTGTTTTTTTGTTTTGTTTTTGTTTTTGTAGACAGAGTCTCACTCTGTGGCCCAGGCTGGAGTGCAGTGGCGCAATCTCCGCTCACTGCAAGCTCTGCCCCCCGGGTTCACGCCGTTCTCCTGCCTCAGCCTCCCGAGTTATCCGGGACTACAGGCACCTGCCAACATGCCCGGCTAATTTTTTTGTATTTTTAGTAGAGACGGGGTTTCACCGTGTTCGCCAGGATGGTGTCGATCTCCTGACCTCGTGATCTGCCCGCCTTGGCCTCCCAAAGTGCTGGGATTACAGGCGTGAGACACCGCGCCCGGCCGGACCCTTTCTTTGACCTCTCAGGCCTTCCAGTTTCGGCAATTTTGCAAGGTCACATGGCTATACAATGGCAGAACATTTTCCAAGGTCACATGGCTATACATTGGCAGATCCATGCCTTCAGATCCCTGTCTCTTCCAAGCGCCTGGGGTGAAGTGCCCCCTTTGCCAGGGTCAGTGCTGGGTTGCGGAATTGTCCACTCTAATTACTAATGGGCTGCTCCTTTCACCGGCAAAATTGTAAAAGGGTTTTAAGTAATTTGTTTTGTTCAATGGTTTGAGGAGAGCAGCCATTTGTTTCTTTTCCCTTCAGTCCCTTGCAGGATGTTAGTTCTGAAGGGAGAAATGGCAGGACGGCAGAGTAGGGGGAGCAGGAAAGGCCTGGAGGGACAGGAGCATCTCTGTGACCTGGTGAGTAGCTCAGCGGGCGGGAGGAGCTGGGGCCGCAGCAGGACTTCCGAAGTGGATTAGTTTCAATCTTCACATACTGAGATGACTTGCATCGGAGGGAAGGCGGACCTGAAATCAGCCCGCAAAAGGCAGGGGCCTACACCACAAGGCCCATTTAGTTAATTTCTACCACGAGTCCCAAGCATGCTCGTGTGGGCGGGACAGGCAAGGGGTGGCCAGCTGATCCCGCACCTGGAGCTGGGCCATTCCAGCTCTTCCTTTTCCGGTGTCTGCAGTTTGACCTTGGACGTGCCCTTTAGCTATGCAAGCTTCCCCAGTTGGAGACTGGGCTGTGTGAGGCCGAAATGCAACTTAGGCTGTAGGCAAGTGCCTAGTCGGGGTGCAGACACACACAAGGGAGCTATTATTAGGCAGTTTCTGCCGGCGGAAGCGGAATTGCAATCGGGTCGCCAGCTCCGCGGGAGAGGGGGCGGGGGCGGTAGGCGGCGGTTCAGCTGGCGGCTGCGTGCTTCCCCACGCGGGGATACACCTGCCACATCAGCTGGCACCTCCCGCCGGGAAAGGTTCTGGGTTCCTCGCGGTCAAAGCAGGATTCCGACTGCAGTGTATTTTCCCAGGTTCTAAACTCACAGACCCCCCTCTTCTGATTGACACATTCTTTCTTTAGATATGCTAATACCTTCAATTAGATTACTGTCTAGGCTTGCCTTGGCCGCCAAGCTTTGTCTCCTAAAGGGACTTTACCCATCTCAGGCCTTTTACATTAGATTTTTTAATAGTTCACCTCTAAGGAGGCACATTTTTAACCCTAATTCTTTAGTGGTATCTTAATCCGGATATTCCCAACCTCGACCTCGGTGCATCCATTCGCGTGTTCATTCAGCAAAGGCTTACTGTGACCTTAGGCTTCTTTTTTTTTTTGAGACGGAGTATCAGTCTGTCGCCCAGGCTGGAGGGCAACCTCCGCCTCCCGGATTCAAGCTATTCTCCCGTCTCAGCCTCCTGAGTAGCTGGAACTTCAGGCACACACCACCACCACGGGTTAATTTTGTATTTTTGGTGGAGACAGGGTACCATGATGGCCAGGCTGGTCTCAAACTCCTAACCTCGGGTGATCCACCCGCCTTGGCTTCCCAAAGTGCTGGGATTACAGGTGTGAGCCACCGCGCCCGGCCCAGCCAATTTTTTTTACACAGAAGAAACTCCATCTAATTTTCCTAATCCATGAACTGGGTTTTTCGGTGTGTTGTTATGAAGAAATGAAATAAAGTAATCCTTGAAGAAGAATTAAATGAGAAAAGCTTGAGTACCATAGTGCATGGTGTCTAGCAGGCACTCGATAAATGTGTTCAATTGGTGAATGAATAAACTTTACCTGTGATTCCTGTCACTCCTGCAAGGTGCCTCCCGCACTGTGCTACTCTTTGGGGAAGTAGTGGTGGACCAGACACAGGAGGTCCTGCCCTCAGGGAGCCTGTAATCTATTCTATGAGGGATAGAGACAAATAAAGCAATCCCAGGGCTGGGGGACAAATGCCAACAACTTGGGAAATTCTGAGCTGACTGGGGTTCCCATCAGGAGGACCTAACCAGTGTAGAGGTCTCCGCAGCTCCCAGGAGGAAGTGGGCTCTAAGCTATGATGCAAATGTGAGTAAGAGTTGGCCAGGAAGTGGGCTCTAAGCTATGATGCAAATGTGAGTAAGAGTTGGCCAGGCAGAGGGGGAGGATCTGAGTGATAGTTAAGGGACCGCCCTGATGCAAAGGCCTCCAGGCAAGAAAGTCTTTCTTCCAACCAAAGAGACACTGAGGAACTACAGGAATGTTGCTTGCCAGGGGATTTGGGCCAAAGAGGCTGGGGAGGTAAGCCAGGGCTGGACTTTGGAGGGCTGAGTAAATCCTAAAATCTTAGGATTTTATCCTAAGAGCTATGGAGTGTTTAGGAGATAGGGGTCCACCCGCTCAATAAAAATTGGAATATGGGGCCGGGCGTGGTGGCTCACACCTGTAATCCCAGCACTTTGGGAGGCTGAGGCGGGCAGATCACTTGAGGTCAGGAGTTCAAGACCAGACTGGCCAACATGTTGAAATCCCATCACTACTAAAAATACATAAAATTCGCTGGGTGTGGTGGCGGGCGCCTGTAATCCCAGCTATTCAGGAGGCTGAGGCAGGAGAATCACTTGAACCTGGGAGGCGGAGGTGGCAGTGAGCCGAGATCGTGCCATTGTATTCCAACCTGGGCAACAAGAGCGAA
>NW_012100765.1:943214-946116 GCF_000951045.1 Mandrillus leucophaeus | reverse complement strand
AACAAGAGCGAAACTCTGTCTCAAAAAAAAAAAAAAAAAAAAAAAATTGGAATATGGTAATCCCAACTATTCAGGAAGAATCGTTTGAGCCCAGGAGTTTGAGAGTTTGAGTTCAGCCTGGGCAATATAGCGGGACTCTAAAAAATATATATTTAAGAAAAGAAAACAAAACTGGAGCATGGAGGAGGAGGGAAAGGACTGCCATGACTCAGGGCTTTCAAGGTCAGACTCCAAATCCAGGCGTACGCAACAGATCAGGGCGCCAGACTGCCTGGGATTGAGAGTGACTCCTTGCTTGAGAAAGTGACCTAACCACATTTGCAAACTTGGCTCTTCACAGCCCCTAAGTCGTAGGTTTGTGAGAGACAGTGGGTGAAATAATTACAGAATGAACTACTTACAACATTACCTGGCATAGACTAAGTACTCCATAGTGTTGGCTATTATCAATTCTACTCAGTTCCCAGAAGTCACAGGTTCTGCAGACCCAGCTATTTTTATTTATTTATCTATTTATTTATTTTTTTGAAACAGAGTCTCACTCTGTCACTCAAGCTGGAGTGCAGTGGTGTGATCTCAGCACATTGTAACCTCTGCCTACCGGTTTCAAGTGATTCTCGAGCCTCAGCCTCCCACCACGCCTGGCTAATTTTGGGGTTTTTTGTTTTGTTTTGAGACGGAATCTTGCTCTTGTTGCCCAGGTGGAGTGCAATGACACAATCTTGGCTCACTGCAACCTCCGACTCCCGGGTTCAAGCAATTCTCCTGCTTCAGCCTCCCGAGCAGCTGAGATTACAGGTGCCCACCACCACGCCCGGCTAATTTTTGTATTTTTAGTAGTGACGGGGTTTCACCATGTTGGCCAAGCTGGTTTCAAACTCCTGACCTCAGATGATCCTGCCTGCCTCAGCCTCCCGAAGTGCTGGGATTACAGGCATGAGCTACCATACCCATACCCGGCAGAGCCGGCTATTTAAAACACCAGGGAGAATGCAGGGGGAGAGGGAAATTTACAAACTGCAGGATGATGTAAACTCCAGGAACTGTGAACTCCTCCTTTTATAATAGTTTAGTCATGGTCCTTGCAAATTTGGTTGATTGATTTCAATAGCTGATTAGAAAGGAGAAGCTGCCAAGCAGGTCCACTAGGAATGGCAGAAGTAGTAATTCCTTTTTCTAGGAGTACAGCTCGAGGAAAACTGTGGAGTTTCCATAAGGAACAGAGGCAAGGCCCCAGAAGTATAGCAAACTAGCAGATGGTGGTCATTTAGAACAGAGGGCAAGGGTCTTATACATTCAAAGTACACCGAAGGCTTCACTGTATTGTAGTACAATTATTGAGCACTTAAAGGCTCTGTTCAGATTCCAGCTTGCCCATTAGAGTAGGAGGATGTTTCAGGAACTTGAGAAATAACATCATGTTGGACAATGGAATCAGACCGGGCATGGTGGCTCAAGCCTGTAATCCCAGCACTTTGGGAGGCCAGGAGTTAGAGACCAGCTTGGCCAACATGGTGAAACCCTGCCTCTATGAATAATACAAAAAAAAAATTAGATGGGCTTGGTGGTGCGGGCCTACAGTTCCAGCTATTCGGGAGGCTGAGGCAGGAGAATCGCTTGAACCCAGGAGGTGGAGGTTGCAGTGAGGCAAGATCGCATCACTGCACCCCAGCCTGCACAACAGAGTAAAACTGTCTCCAAAAAAAAGAAAAAAAGAAAAAGAAAAAGAAAAAAAAGGCATACCTCACAATTTATTTATATGAAGGCAGATGTTTTCTAATGTGTTGCTTCCCTTACTCCCCAGGGGGGTGAGATTTGGGACAGGCGAAAGAAAAAGGAAATTTGACTTCCCTCTGCATGAAAACTCTTAAAATTCAAACCTTGGCAAGAAGCATTTACTTTCTGCTGCTGGATAGAAAAGGTGTGCTTTTGGGGCTTTAACCTCCTTTCTGGCTTCCTGCCTCTGTAAAATGCCCTTGAGAGGAATGCCAGGGGTCACAAGAGTTACTTAGCTGAATAAATATACATGAGTGATTGAGAGAGAATTACAAAGTCTCCTCTAAGTAATCAAGTCAAAACGAACAATACTCAGTTGTCAGAACATCTGATGGAGCTGCCCAAACTATCACCCTAGACACAGCCAACTATGTTAAAGACAGCCATTGAGGACAATATCTGATGGATATAGTTTGGTTCTCTAGCTTATGGGAACTGAGCTCAATGGGACAGTAACAGTGAATGAAGTTGGAGGAAGGAAATGCAGTGATTATGGGTGGGGGATAAGCAAGACAAGGAATGAATTAGGGGTATGTCTAAAAAATTATTTTTACTTCCAAATTTATGGCTTAGTTTTGATTTGTGTTAGTAGGATTTGTTAGCTGTTACTTGCCTGGGGTTTGGCCGTTTGGTATGTACTGGTGGTCTTAATCTGCTATCTGGACCAGAAAGCAAATGTTTGCATCCTTGGAATCCCCATTACAATTGAAAAATTTCCGAGGAGACAGCCAAGGCCAGATGGGAATGCGGCATGAATTGCCCCGTTAGCACTTAAATCCTCTGTTGGTGCAGTCTTGCTTTGTGCTTTCTTCCTTCATTCCTTAACACTTAGCAGTGCCCAGCCTGATAAGGACCCAGAACACTAGATGTTGGGGATTAGATCAGTGAATCCAAAAGACCACACCTTTGCCACATCTTCTGAGGGCTATTTTGCATCATAATATGTTAGAAGGCATCACATGGCGAGAGACTGCCTGTGAGAGTGCAAGAGGGGACCAAACTTACTTTGTTATTCTTTTTTTTTTTGAGACGGAGTCTCGCTGTGTCGCCCAGGCTGGAGTGCAGTGGCCGGATCTCAGCTCACTGCAAGCTCCGCCTCCCGGGTTCCCGCCATTCTCCTGCCTCA
>NW_012100765.1:938970-940514 GCF_000951045.1 Mandrillus leucophaeus | reverse complement strand
TGCAGTGAGCTGAGATCATGCCAATGCACTCCAGCCTGGGCAACAAGAGAGAAACTCCATCTCAAAAAAAAAAAAAAAGGAATGGACAGATGGACAGCACCTTCAAAGACTTATTTAATGCTTCCTTTTCAAAGTTACTTAGTATTATTATTATTTTTTGAGACAGAGTCTCTCTCTGTCGCCCAACCTGGAGTGCAGTGGCGTGAATTCGGCTCACCGCAACCTCTGCCTCCCGGGTTCAAGTGATTCTCCTGCCTCAGCCTCCTAAGTAGCTGGGATTACAGGTGTGTGCCACCATGCCTAGCTAATTTTTGTATTTTTAGTAGAGACAGGGTTTCACCATTTTGGCCAGGCTGGTCTCGAACTCCTGGCCTTGTGATCCACCCGCCTTGGCCTCCCAAAGTGCTGGGATTACAGGCATGAGCCACTGCGCCCGACCCAAAGTTCCTGAGTTTTTTGTTTTGTTTTGAAACAGGGTCTCATTATGTAGCCCAGGCTGGTGTGCAGTGGTATGATCACAGCTCACTGCGGCCTCGACCTCCTGGGCTCAAGCGATCCTCCCACCTCGGCCTTCCGAGTAGCTGGGACCACAGGTGCACATCACCACGCCCAGCTCATTTATTTGTATTTTCTGTAGATACAGGGCCTCCCTATGTTGCCCAGGCTGGTCTCAGACTCCTGGGTAAATGATCCTCCCACCCACCTTGGCCTCCAAAAATGTTGGTGTTACAGGTATGAGCCACTGCACCTGGCGCTACCTAGTTATATGCACAGTGCAGGGTGCCTAAGGTCTGAGGTAGCTTAACTGGTTGTAGTTTATGCTCTGATTTTTTCACAGGCTACAGTCAAGTTGACTGACCGTTATGTAGGATGGCCTTGGTTGGACAAGATGGAAAAAGAAAAGAGGCACTGCCAGAAGGGGGTACCCAGGAACTTTTTTTCTGTTTGTTTTTTTTGAGACAGAGTCTTGCTCTGTCGCCCAGGCTAGAGTGTAGTGGCACGATCTTGGCTCACTGCAATCTCTGCTTCCTGGGTTTAAGCGATTCTCCTGCCTCAGCCTCCCTGGTAGCTGGGACTACAGGCGCCCACCACCACGCCCGGCTAATTTTTGTATTTTTAGTAGAGACGGAGTTTCCCCATATTGGCCAGGCTGGTCTTGAACTCCTGACCTGGTGATCCACCTGCCTCAGCCTCCCAAAGTGCTGGGATTACAGGCATGAGCCACCACGCCCGACCTAGGAACTCTTTTTAAATGGTGCAGTGTAGACTCTTGAACATTTGGTCAGAGATTGAGATGGAAATTCCAAAAGGGTGTGGTGAGAATATACTACTTGTGCTGTTCACATGGCCTTGTCAAACATAGCATGGGTATGATGTATTTCCTTTTTTTTTTTTTTTCCTTTTTGAGATGGAATCTCGCTCTGTCACCCAGGCTGGAGTGCAGTGGCACGATCTCAGCTCACTGCAACCTCTGCCTCCTGGGTTCAAGCGATTCTCCTGCCTCAGCCTCCCAAGTAGCTGGGATTACAGCTGCACGCCACCAC
>NW_012100765.1:925615-936957 GCF_000951045.1 Mandrillus leucophaeus | reverse complement strand
CGCCGCCACTACGCCCGGCTAATTTTTTGTATTTTTAGTAGAGACGGGGTTTCACCATGTTAGCCAGGATGGTCTCAATCTCCTGACCTCGTGATCCACCCGCCTCAGCCTCCCAAAGTGTTGGGATTACAGGCGTGAGCCACCGCGCCCGGCCCTTACTTTGTTTTTCTTTTGAGACAGTCTCTGTTGCCCAGGCTGGAGTGCAGTGGCACGATCTGCGCTCACTGCAATCTCCACCTCCCAAGTTCCAGCAGTCCTCCCATCTCAGTCTCCTGAGTAGCTGGGACTACAGGCATACACCACCATGTCCAGCTAATTTTTGTATTTTTTTTTCTGTAGAGATGGGGTTTCACCATGTTGCCCAGACTGGTCTCGAATTGCTGGGCTCCCCCGAGGGAGAACTGCTTGAGCCCAGGAATTCAGAACCAGCCTGGGAAACATAGCAAGATCCATCTCTACAAAAATAATGTAAAAATCAGTTGGGCACAGTGGTGTGTGCATATAGTCCTGGCTACCCAGAAGGCTGAGGTGGGAGGATCACTTGAGCCCAGGAGTTCCAGGCTACAAAAATAAAAGAAGCCTGGCTGTGGTGGCTCACACATGTAATCCTAATACTTTGGGATGCCAAGACAGGAGAATCGTGTGAGCCCAGGAGTTTGAGACAAACCTGGGCAACACAGTGAAACTCTGTCTCTCCAAAAAATTTGTTTAAATTAGCAAGGTGAAGTGATACATGCCTGTACTCCCGGCTACTCAGAAGGATGGCTTGAACCTGGGAGGTCAAGGCTACAGTGAGCCATGATCACGCCACCCACCACACTGTTGTCTAGGTGAGAGACCCTGTCTCAGAAAGAAAGCAAGAGAGAGAGATAGGAAGGAAGGAAGGAAGAGAGGAAGGAAGGAAGGAAGGAAGGAAGGAAGGAAGGCAGGCAGGCAAAAGAAAGAGGGAGGAAGGAAAGAAGGAAGGGAGGGAGGGAAGGGAAAAAGTGCATATTTGCTCTTTAAAGAACAGTAATAAAAAGGTTTTGTTTTGTTTTGTTTTGTTTCTTCTTCTGTGACGGGTTTCCTACAACAGAGACAGGGACAAACCAAGAAGTGTGGTGCCATTGAGTAACAGGCTGGTGGTGGAGGACAGAAGAGGAGGACCTACATTTTTGGACCTCCTGAGTTGGGAGTTATTGTGGGACACAATGCAATTCATTGTGATCTGGAATTAGAGGAGAGATATCTGACCTGGAAACATAGATGTGGAATCATCAAATAGACCTGAGGCCCTGAGAGCAAATGTGTTTCTCCAAGAAATACAGATTTCAGAAAGAAGAGGGCCAAAGATAGATCCTGGAGAACAGTCCGTATTTCACAAAGGAATGCAGGAAAATTAGCCAAGGAGGAAGACTGAGAAGGAATGGCTTTATGGAAAGAGAGAAAGTTGTCTTGGAAGCTAAGGGAAGAGAGTTTTAAGAATGGGCTGGTGTGCAATGCTCCCTGCAAAATTCTCTAAGTAGGGGGAGTCTTTCAGACTATAGAGTTATGTACTTTCCCTGAGGGAGATAGCCAAAAAAGGGATCGGGGGCCTATCCTATGCCCCAAGAGAAAGGGCCTCTATTCCTTTTAACTTAATTTGCATTTAAAGGATAGGTATAGGATGGACTAGGTAAAAGAATGGACAGATGCCAGGCATGGTGGCTTACGCCTGTAATCCCAGCACTTTGGGAGGCCGAGGATCGCTTGAGGTTGGGAGTTCGAGATGAACCTGACCAACATGGAGAAACCCCATCTCTACTAAAAATACAAAAATTAGCCTGGCATGGTGGTGTGCATCTGTAATCCCAGTTACTTGGGAGGCTGAAGCAGGAGAATCACTTGAACCCGGGAGGCAGAGGTTACAGTGAGCCGAGATCTCGCCACTGCACTCCAGTCTGGGTGACAGTGAGACTCCATCTCAAAAAAAAAAAAAGAGGCCTGGCACAGTGGCTTACACTTGTAAGCCGAGGTGGGCGGATCACCTGAGGTCAGGAGATGGAGACCAGCCTAACCAACACGGAGAAACCCTGTCTCTACTAAAAATACAAAATTAGCCGGGCATGATGGCGCATGCCTGTAATCCCAGCTACTTGGGAGGCTAAGGCAGGAGAATCGCTTGAACCTGGGAGGCGGAGGTTGCAGTGAGCTGAGATCATGCCAATGCACTCCAGCCTGGGCAACAAGAGAGAAACTCCATCTCAAAAAAAAAAAAAAAGGAATGGACAGATGGACAGCACCTTCAAAGACTTATTTAATGCTTCCTTTTCAAAGTTACTTAGTATTATTATTATTTTTTGAGACAGAGTCTCTCTCTGTCGCCCAACCTGGAGTGCAGTGGCGTGAATTCGGCTCACCGCAACCTCTGCCTCCCGGGTTCAAGTGATTCTCCTGCCTCAGCCTCCTAAGTAGCTGGGATTACAGGTGTGTGCCACCATGCCTAGCTAATTTTTGTATTTTTAGTAGAGACAGGGTTTCACCATTTTGGCCAGGCTGGTCTCGAACTCCTGGCCTTGTGATCCACCCGCCTTGGCCTCCCAAAGTGCTGGGATTACAGGCATGAGCCACTGCGCCCGACCCAAAGTTCCTGAGTTTTTTGTTTTGTTTTGAAACAGGGTCTCATTATGTAGCCCAGGCTGGTGTGCAGTGGTATGATCACAGCTCACTGCGGCCTCGACCTCCTGGGCTCAAGCGATCCTCCCACCTCGGCCTTCCGAGTAGCTGGGACCACAGGTGCACATCACCACGCCCAGCTCATTTATTTGTATTTTCTGTAGATACAGGGCCTCCCTATGTTGCCCAGGCTGGTCTCAGACTCCTGGGTAAATGATCCTCCCACCCACCTTGGCCTCCAAAAATGTTGGTGTTACAGGTATGAGCCACTGCACCTGGCGCTACCTAGTTATATGCACAGTGCAGGGTGCCTAAGGTCTGAGGTAGCTTAACTGGTTGTAGTTTATGCTCTGATTTTTTCACAGGCTACAGTCAAGTTGACTGACCGTTATGTAGGATGGCCTTGGTTGGACAAGATGGAAAAAGAAAAGAGGCACTGCCAGAAGGGGGTACCCAGGAACTTTTTTTCTGTTTGTTTTTTTTGAGACAGAGTCTTGCTCTGTCGCCCAGGCTAGAGTGTAGTGGCACGATCTTGGCTCACTGCAATCTCTGCTTCCTGGGTTTAAGCGATTCTCCTGCCTCAGCCTCCCTGGTAGCTGGGACTACAGGCGCCCACCACCACGCCCGGCTAATTTTTGTATTTTTAGTAGAGACGGAGTTTCCCCATATTGGCCAGGCTGGTCTTGAACTCCTGACCTGGTGATCCACCTGCCTCAGCCTCCCAAAGTGCTGGGATTACAGGCATGAGCCACCACGCCCGACCTAGGAACTCTTTTTAAATGGTGCAGTGTAGACTCTTGAACATTTGGTCAGAGATTGAGATGGAAATTCCAAAAGGGTGTGGTGAGAATATACTACTTGTGCTGTTCACATGGCCTTGTCAAACATAGCATGGGTATGATGTATTTCCTTTTTTTTTTTTTTTCCTTTTTGAGATGGAATCTCGCTCTGTCACCCAGGCTGGAGTGCAGTGGCACGATCTCAGCTCACTGCAACCTCTGCCTCCTGGGTTCAAGCGATTCTCCTGCCTCAGCCTCCCAAGTAGCTGGGATTACAGCTGCACGCCACCACACCTGGCTAATTTTTTATATTTTTAGTAGAGACAGGATTTTACCACGTTGGCCAGGCTGGACTTGAACTCCTGACCTCAAGTGATCCGCCCGCTTTGGCCTCCCAAAGTGCCTGGATTACAGGCATGAGCCACTGTGCTCAACCGATATATTTTGTTGAGTTATCTATCTGATACTTGGAATGGGTTTATTCAGGGACACATATGTTTTATTTCCCCAAGTCTAGACTGTTGGTGAAGTGACACCATAGAGTAGAGGTTTTTTTATAGTGCAGAGCAAATTTGAGCTTGTCCACTTAGACAATTTTTCTAACTCAGTGACCTTTGTTGTCTTCTGATCACACCTCAAAACCTTTTGAGTATTCATCTCAATTATTCACTTATAATTTATAAAAATTAACTTACAGCTTATAGTTAGTACTATCCTAATATGTACATTACAAAAGATATACAAAAATAGAAATTTAAAAACATTGAAATGATGCACAAAACAATACCATTAACATTTAATTTTATTTACTAGCAGTAGAAAATATTTTGCTCTTACTAAAATGCCTAATATTGAGGTATGATTGAATGTGCTTCTCTTTTTTTTTGTTTTTGAAATCTTGGCATAATAGTGTGATAGAATGATTTGAAGATTTTACTGTAAGTTTAGTTTTTTTCAACCTTGGTTGTTTAAAGGGCTGTCCTAGTGGGAGAGGATACCTTGCAAAGTTTCCTGCCAGTAGGAAGAGATAGACTATTTTTACCATTTAATTTTTTATTTTTATTTTTTGAGATGGAGTTTTGCTCTAGTTGCCCAGGCTGCACGGCAATGGCATGATCTCAGCTTACTGCAGCCTCTGCCTCGCTGGTCCAAGCTATTCTCCCGCCTCAGCCTCCTGAGTAGCTGGGATTATAGGCACCCGCCACCACACTCAGGTAATTTTTATATTTTTAGTAGAGACAAGGTTTTACCATGTTGGCCAGGCTGGTCTTGAACTCCTGACTGCAGATGATCCACCTGCCTCTGCCTCCCAAAGTGCTGAGATTACAGGCGTGAGGCACCTCGCCTGGCCATTTTTACCATTTACTTAATCATAATGCTCATTGCTCAATCTTATCAGCTATGCAAAAGGTTTTAGTCGACATTTGGGTGGTGAGTCGCTGTTTGCCAATATCACTCAATTGTTTCTGCAATGTAAACTGGAAAATGTTGAATTTGCATTTCGATATTTTAACTGAATCGGTGATACATTTTGTGTGTGTTGGAATTTTTGTAATTTAACCCCAGAATTTTAAATTCCTGTATAGAAGCTACTCCATTCGTGGTTACTGTTCCTGTTCTAAATAAAATGATATAATGTTTTGATTAAAGAGATCATTTATTGTTGATAATATACCTTCTCTGCTAAACACTTTTTTTAGTGGTTCATAAAAAATAAGTGTTTTCGGGTGTGTCATCATGTGAACAGGGGCAAGCAGATACCTTAAGCAGGGGCATTCAACAGTTGCACAAACCTCCCACACTGTGTAATCTATTCTAATGTGTATTTCTTTAAATCTACAGCAATATTTTCTTTTGAGATGGAGTCTTGCTCTGTCGCCCAGGCTGGAGTGCAATGGTGCAATCTCAGTTCAGTGCAAGCTCCACCTCCTGGGTTCAAGCGATTCTCCTGCCTCAGCCTCCCAAGTAGCTGGGACTACAGGCGCCTGCCACCACGCCCGGCTAATTTTTTGTATTTTTAGTAGAGACGGGGTTTCACCATGTTAGCCAGGATGGTCTCGATCTCCTGACCTTGTGATCCACCCTCTCTGGCCTCCCAAAGTGCTGGGATTACAAGCGTGAGCCACCACGCCCGGCCTACAGCAATATTTTCTAAGCATCTTCCAACTGTTTGTTGACAAATGAATGTATTTTGTGTTGCAACTATATTTTCTGGTTATTATTTTCATATTTTAGCATTTGTTTTTTGTTTATATATGTCAATTATTATTATTAGTTTTTAAACTTTTCCAGAAATAACCACTGTTTTCCCAGTGACATGTGACTTCTAGTCATTTGGTATTAAATAAGAAACCTCAAAAGAGACTTCAAAATAGTCATCATTAAGTTTAGCAGAAAATTTTAAAGTATTTGATCATCTTTTGTCATTGGAAAAAAACCCCCAGACCTTATAGGTGTTAATCCCGGTGTTCTGAGCACTTAACTTTTAGATTTTTTTTATTTTTATTTTGAGACAGAGTCTCTGTTGCCCAGGCTGGAGTGGAGTGACGTGATATCAGCTCACTGCAACCTCTACCTCCCAGGTTCAAGCAATTCTCCTGCCTCAGCCTCCTGAGTAGCTGGGATTATGGGTGCCTGCCTCCACACCCAGCTAATTTTTGTATTTTTAGTAGAGACAGGGTTTCATCATGTTGGTCAGGCTGGTCTTGAACTCCTGACTTCAAGTGATCCACCCGCCCTAGCCTCCCAAGGTGCTGGGATTACAGGTGTGAGCCACCACACCTGGCTGACACACAGGACTTAGATGAGGAGGTGGGGAAGGGTGAGGAGAGTCTTCCAGAAAGCAGGGCTGGCCTGTGTGCAAGCCTGACAGTGACAGAAAGTAGGTGTCATTCAAAGAACAAAAAGGCAAGCCTGGATCTTGAAACGTGAGGATGGAGGGGCGGGGACATGGGCAGGCAAATGGGTTGAATCGTGAAGAACCTTCTAAATCACAGGTACAATCTGGACCTCATTCTAAGGACAATTGAGTCATCTGGAAACCTTTGAGCAGAGGAGTGACAAGATGGTATCATTGGAAAGATTCCTCAAGGTTTAGTGTGCAGAATGCATTGAAAGTTGGCCAGGTTGGAGGCAAGGACTCAGTGACCAGTTCCACACTGGGACGATGGGCCTGAGGTTGGGTGTGCGTGGTCAGCCGAAAGAAGGGATCGGGATCAATAGACACTTGAGAGGTAGCACCCTCCCAGCCTGTGGTGATGGAGCAGATGAGAGGGAATGAGGGTCATTTTCTGAGAGGGCAGGTACTGCGGAGATGAATCTGGTTGGGTGGGCGTCTTGGGTTGCGGTGCTGGAAACACACCCTGAGTAATCTTTGGAGATACACTTGTGAGGGACTGAGGAAGGCAGGATTAGACAGGAGGGGTTGACCCTCAGTGCTATGGTGATTGAGGCCTCAGCCAATTTACCGGGAGCTCTGGGGCTGGGATGACCCTTCAGAGTTGGCCCAAATAAAGGCAACAGGGACAAGTTTTTCTCTCTCTACATCGGCCAGATGTTGGCTGTTTCTTGGAAGTGGGTATAGCCTCGGGCAAGACAGTTTCCAAGAACTGTCACAAGACAGTGGCCAATTTGCAGTGAGGGACTCAGCTGTGAGGAGTCAGCAGCTAATATTCTTAGCAGTTAGGGGATGGGGGTGTACACCCTGAAGAGAGAACCTAGACAAAACACTACTGTATCCACTACAATAGCAAAAAAGCTTAGGTTTAATTGGGGATATGTTTACTTTCAGGTGCCTCTGGGTTCATTATCCATTCCTTAGTTCACTGATGATTAATGTCAGTTATGGGATGTTCAAAGCATTGCCCCAAGTGGTGGGGATGGCAGGGATGATGAGGGCAGGATGGGAAGATGAAGTCAATATTAGTGCATGCATAGTGCTCAGGTAGCGTCCACACTGCAGGAGACCAGTGATATTCCTTCTCAGGAGGAACTGGGTCTCCATTTCCTGTGTGTTCCCTTCTCCTTCAGGTAGGCCCTCAAAGGATTTAAGCCTTTTCCTTTCTCAGATACCTTCCTAGGTCCTTCTTTCTCTTCCCCTCCTCTAAGACTTAGAGAGTAGAGAACAAACCCAAACACAAGTTTCTTTTAAGGAAGCCCAGATGTAATACAAAAAAGTTACAAAGCGTTAGGAAATCTTATAAAGTTCTCTACACATTTCTCCTTTGGCCCAGTTTCTGCAGATGAACCTTTTTTTTTTTCTTTTTTTTGAGACAGAGTCTCGCTCTGTCGCCCAGGCTGGAGTGCAGTGGCCGGATCTCAGCTCACTGCAAGCTCCACCTCCCGGGTTTACGCCATTCTCCTGCCTCAGCCTCCCGAGTAGCTGGGACTACAGGCGCCCGCCACCTCGCCCGGCTTTTTTTTTTTTTTTTTTAGTAGAGACGGGATTTCACCGTGTTAGCCAGGATGGTCTCGATTTCCTGACCTCGTGATCCGCCCATCTCGGCCTCCCAAAGTGCTGGGATTACAGGCTTGAGCCACCGCGCCCGGCCTCTGCAGATGAATCTTTACCAGGATCCGAATCCCCATACTTCTGGCTCTCCTTTGACTCCTGAAAGGAGGGCTCATAGAAACTACCCACTTTCTTCTGTCCCTACCCTTCTCAACTCTTTCCTTGGACAAGGCCAGCTTTCCAGCATTTACGCCTAAAGAGACAGCAGGAGGTAAGGATTAGTGGATTCATCCAGTAGCCAGGACCTAGGAGGTCATTCAAATATCTAGGGGCCTCCTAAATAATGCCCAATGCTGAGCCCAACCCCCACCTGCTTCGGGTCTGTGGGTGAATGGCCTTTGCAGGCATTTCCAAACTGAGGTTCAGAAAAGGAGAGGTGGTTTTGCCACAGAAATCTATTCATGAAATCTCTAGCAAAGGATAAGGGGAATCCTCTACAGGCTATTTCTGGCAGGCTACTAATAATTTAGACTTGGTTATGATTTCTTTCAAGGGTATGTTTTTGAATATAAAAAAACCTGATTCTCTCCATATTTTGATGTTCTTAAAAGGAAAAGGTAGATTTTTTTTTTTTGTCCTTTTTCTTTGCTGGCTACCCTGCTACAAATCTTTAAATTATGATGCTAGGATTGAACAGTGTCATAATTTCTTTAAAAAGAAGCTAACACATTTAACCTATTAATCTCTCTATAAACTCCTAGGCTTAGCTTGGTTTCGAGCTAAAAATGTGTAGTTCAAGGCATGAGACTGCTTGGTTTAGGCGTAGTTCGTTCCACAGGGCCTCTGGGTGGTGAGATAAAGAAAAGGAGTTTCCTTTTTTCCTTCCACTTTCCCTCCAGGAACCCACCTTTTGTGTGCTCTACCTAACATACGAATTTCCTAATTTCATAAGGGCATTTGGAGGGAAAGTATGATGATATTTACATGCTTCTGCAAAGCCGGCTTCCAGCCACAAAAGATTAAAGAAAAAAAGCTAGGATTTTGCAATACACTGATTGGAGGAAAAGCCAAGACTTTGAGAGTTAGCAATAAAAACAGCAACAACAAAATCCCAAAGGGTTTGGAATTCCTTTAGTTTCTATTTGGCATAAGAATCATATGATTTCTTTGTTCTGCCCTTCCTTATCGACTGCACTCAAATGATAGTTTTATTTCATTCTTGCAGTCAAGTGACTGGTTCTATTGTTGCTCAAAGCAGAGAGGTGCACAAGAGAGCCTTATATATGTAGAATAATAGAATGAACCTTTTTGTATTGTGTTTTTGGAAGATGGGTAGTGTCCGCTTTTTAAAACAAACAAACAAAAAAACCCAGACTAAAATGCTGTCTTTTCAGCTGTGAAATTTAATGATTTTGCAAAATGGACTAAGACGGGTGCTTTGCTCTTAACTATTGGTTTACCTGGCAAAGGGGTTTCTCTGAAATCCTTTATAAAAATAGAACTGAGATAACTTGCAATAAAGTATCTTTTACTTTTTGTTTATGATATTTAAAAGCAGATGCAATGTTATTTGTTGCCATCTGTGCAAATGATCAATTGTGCTTCTAGACCAAATATCTTCCAGCCGAGGCTCCGGCTAAATCACTAGGCTTTGTACAAAGCCCTGCTCAAAAAAGTATTTGGCACGATGAAGCCACGAAGCAGTTGTATAGCTGAAGGCTCTTTATGATAAGCATTTCAGACTTTAGTTTTGGTAGTACAACTCTTGTAACCATTCAAAGGCTGCTTTGCTGTCATTTCAACTCTTAAGAGAAGGGAATGGGGGAGGGGCAAGAGAGTATTTTAAGTAAACAAATATCCCAAATCCATGAAACCTAGAATTTATCATGGTATGCACATTATTAAATTCCATATATTGTAAACTGTGTAGCATGTCAATATTTCAAATTAGCAGGTCCTAGTGTACTCTTCAATGCACATACGGTTTTTACATGCATATTAATAAAGGCCCATCTTTGGGAGAAGAAAAAGGGCACCCTTTCAAATGAAATCAAGCCCAGGTAAAGTTGAAACCCAACCCACAGAGTACTGGCACCGTTTTCAGGCCAAAAGAAGACAAAGGTTTCAATTTCATCATCTTGTAATGCTGATAAATGGGATGCTGTGACTGGCAAAATTTGCAGATTACACAGGTCTTTTTAAACGTGTGTAAATATGCAAATATGTATTCCAATTTATGTGCAATTCCAAACAATTTGCTGTTTGAAATTAAAGACCAACGACTCTTCTGTGAGACAATAATTCGGGTCATTTACATGAAAAGTCTTAAATAGCAAAAATGCTACTTGCAATTTACATCATACAGTGCTCCCATCACAGAGAACAATGGCGTCCTCAATGGAAGTTAACGCAGTAGAGAGGTATACTGAGATTTTTTAAACTTCAGCACACTTCGCAAATACTAACCAATCAATCCAATTTAAAATGAAACAGAAATGCTTCTTATGCTTGGAGTCATCACTGCTACTTGAGTGTTGTTTTGTGTTTTCAGATTCCGATCAAACAGGAGTGAACCTTTTTAAGAGGTTATGGTGACATTTTTTCAGATCCTTCCATTTTGTCCTATTTCTAGTGTCAGCACCATTAGCTTGACTTGGGGGTTTCTGTCTGGTTTTAAAAACCTTTCAATGGAGTGCACGTCTGTGAACAATAAAGGAACCAGGACACGGGGCTGGGAGAACAGCATACCTCATCTGGAATGGAAATCTATCGTCTCTCGCCCTTGCATGGGTCACGATTATACACCTCCGTGACCTTTAGCAGGCTTACATATGTATCTTTTTGTGTTCCGTAGGCTATGACCACCTGCTGTATGTACAATATGTGCTTGTTACATTTGTACACCGTCTCCCTTCTAGAATTTAAAGACCTAGCTATTACATCTTGTTTACTCAATATCATTCCCCCATTAAGGGGAAAAAAAAAAAAAAAACCTACATGAACTGAACATGCCATGTTTCAATCTGGCCCCAGTGGCTTTTTCTCTGAAAGCAAACGTGTGTCTTTTACACCAGGGCTTTCTCCCCACCCCAGGGGGTGTCTTCCATTCTTTTGTGGCTCAGTTGAAGGGGAAAAGGGCTCCAAACCACTAACTAACCAGAGGAGAGCCCCTTCTTCCACCTCCAGGGAGAATTTCAGATTTAATTTGTCTGAAGATAGCGTGCTCTCTTCTTACTTATTTGCCACCATTACGAGGAGAACAAAACACCACCTTGGCTTCAAGATCCTGGGTAGAGGCTCACGGTCTTTTCAACCATCTTTGGCGAGGCCTTGCTTCCTTCCACTCGAGTAAGTCGCGGCTTGGGGCCACGGAAAGGACTGGGTGAGAGCCCGCAATGTCGTTGGAAAAAAGCAGCCCTCCCTGCGCCCCCTCACCAGCCCCACCACCCCGCTCCGCTCCCGGGGCGAAGCCGCGAGCC
>NW_012100765.1:900254-924485 GCF_000951045.1 Mandrillus leucophaeus | reverse complement strand
GGGCTGGGTGGGGTGGGGGTGACAGCAGAGAGGAGCCTGGTCAACAAGCCAGCACCACTGTGCTAGGAGGCCAGGCCGGCTCTGCAGCCGACGCATCCCGTGTGAGCAGACACACATAGCTCGCTTTCTTGGGGGCTCTTTGTCAGCCACCAACACAGAGAGCACACACTGACACACACGTACACAAAGATCTGAGCCAGGTTGTGGGAGGTAAGTGGGGGAAGGAGAAGGAGGGGGAAACAGTGTCTGCGGTGGGCTGTGGGGTGGAGGGGAGGGGGGATGGGCCCTGAGGGGCTCTGGGGTGCTTGCGAGGTGAGCATTTCCAAGGCTGTGTGCTCGTGGGGTGGGGGGACACACGATGACCTTCCCCTCCTCAGGAAGACCTAAGAGGGAAGAGCAACCCCCAGCGAGATCCCCCCTGTGCTGATGATTTTCAGGGACTTGTTGGCAACTCAGCGAGGGTTGCCATAGCTTTTTTATGTAGGGTGACCAGAACCGGCTGAAACTGGTTTGAGGCAGATCAGCTCCTGAACACAATGCAGTCACTGAGCTACTACAGTAGGATAGCAGCTTCCTCCCTTCATGGCAGCCAAAAGCAGAGGAGCTTGCAGGAAGGTACCATCCCTACACAGTATGTGAATGCACACTTAGACACCACACAGCACTGGTACGTGACTAATGGAGCCCTAAAAGATTCTGGGTAGAGAAGATGGAAAAAAAGGTGCAGGTTTGCAGGGTCTGAGATTACTTGGGCTTTTCCTGCCTTTTTCTTTTGCTTAAGGGATGAACAAGGAGCTGAGATTTATGACCCTTATTAGAGAAAAAAAATGTGCCTTGCTAGGGTGGGGACACTTGGTTGATGCAGTCTCTCTCTCTCTTTCTTGGTGTTTTTAACAAAACAAAACCAAAGTGAACTGAGGGGTTTGTAATGGTAGTTTGTTTGTTGCTGGAGAATGCTACTTTGCATGCTTTTTTTCTCTTGCAGGGTATGTTCTGTTTTGTGCTTTTTCTTTTAGAAGCTACTAAAGGGTGTTGGGGATGCTTCTGACTATTATGAAGGCCAAAAGGTAACAATATTGTTCTAGGAAATGAGCATAAATGCATTCCAGTGATGCTGTTAGCCATACATGCTGTCTTTTTTTTCCTTGTAGGCCTGTTGACTGGGGCTGCTTTTAACCCTTTCCTATTTGCTGAGAATGCAGCCGTGTGACAGTAACTGAACATTGGTCTAAAGTCTTTCCAAAAGGTCAAGGTTCACAAGGTGAGATATGCTGTTTTGAGCATGAATTTAAATATTTATTTGCAGATCCATTTAGACACAGACGGACCGTGGATTGCTACCCAGGAGATAAAATTGGGTTCAGAGTGGAGAAGAAATGCTCTTAATGTTATCCCAGTTTAATGGGATTAGAGTGACTTTATGATGGTATTGCGATCAAGGCGAAATCTGAATGCCTTCATTAAATCGCCTGTGTCTGGGCAATTGGGAGAGTCAGGCCTGGAAGGAAGCGAGTGTGGAGAATGGTAGGCGTCAGGGCCTTGTGGAGAATGTGCTGTTTTGCATAAGACGAAAGCAGTACACATGTGGCATTTTCCCGATGATTATAAGAAAAGGAAGGGCTTCACCAAATCGAGGCAGCCTAGCCACCTTTTTAGGATTTGAGGAGTCTGAAGGTAGATTTGCCTTTTGTTCATTCATCACCTTTCTTTTACCTTGCTCTCTTGTGTTAACCTGAAAGGTTTTTCACTCCGAGTCAAGTGGTGGAATGTCTTTTATTGATTTTGGGGGCTGTTGACGGTGAGTTCGCCATTGGATTCTTTGTGGCATATGTTTAATGTGGAATACTAATGCAGTACCAGGAGGAGCCGGGTAGTCTGGCTTCATCTGTGAAAAGATGCCTGTTAACTCAAAGCTGTACTGGAATGGGTGGTAGAAAATGTCTGATGCCTTTAAAGATCGCAGTTAGGTTTGAGCAGGGATTTTAATGCACCCTCCAAAACCAGAGGTTGGCGTGGAGAGGAGAGAAGGAAGGAGTAAGGAGACTAGCAAAGTGAAGAACAAAGGCTGAGGGGGCTTACAGGGGAACACTCAACATTTTGCCTTGGGTTCCTTGTGAAAAGAAGTGCAACTTCCCCAAACAGGAAACCAGCAGCTCCAGAATGGGATCCAGTGTGATCTCAACAACAGATAGAACTGGTCCTGCCTTTCTGTTGGTTTTGGGTAAAAGTACAGTCAAGAGGAGCCCATAGAAGACATGATTGAAAATGAAATTTTCCCCTACTTCGAAGTGGGCATTTTGTTCCTCTCCGTGTTCAGCAGAATAGGGGCTTTTCAGCAACGCCGAGGATCTTGGAATTGGTTAAGTTGTGTGCTGGCAGTTGGTGGGCAGGATATCTGCAGTGAAGGACGTCAAGTATGCAAGGGTTTTATTGTTAAACTGTTTTTCATTTGGCTACAGAACATCCACTGTGTGATAAAACTGGCAAAAGGGAAACAAGAGTGCATGGTTAGCTCAGGATACTTTATGGAGTATTTAATAGAGATAAATGTAATCTCGGACGGATATACCAGTAAATAGCTTACATGATGGAACAAAATTCTTTACAAATCACTGTGCTAAAATTGGTTTTCAATTCTCCATCATTTCTGACTGCCAGAGGTTCTGTGGATGAGCGTGGCAGGAATATGCTTGCGAAGCAGATCCGAATCCATGCTGCGTGGTGTGCTGCTCCTGCGTTTCTGATGGCAACTAAAACTCAGATGGCTAATATGATAAACCTTAATTAGCTTAATACAATAAGCTGTTTTATCATTTAGTCCTTCATTCTTGTCTTTTGAGAGTCAGTGATTTTTATTTAACTTTGACAGCTAACCCCTTGCCACGGCTATACACTGCGAATATGTTTTTAAAAAAACCTCTTCATAGAGCATTGCATGTCATGGAATGTTCTGGTTTTCTGTCTTGGTGGTTTTTAGCTTTGTTCCTCTCCCTCCCCCTTGAAGTCTCCTGAAGATAGCATTTGTTTTTGCATTTAGACCAGTCTTTCCAGCTGCAAATGCTGCTGAGGGTTGGAGAGCTGGTTCTCTGGGGCGGGAGTCATGAGCTCATCTTGGATTGGAGCTTGTCTCAGGTGTTGATCTCATGCTGAGGTATAACAATGTAGCAGGCCCAGGCCTCCCTGGATGGGGAGAGTCTTCTGGGCTGGGGAATGTGGATGTGAGTGTGCGGGATGGGCTAGGACATGTTCCTTCCTGGGAGAGCCAGGGGGGACCCGGTGCCTGCAGTTCCTGTCACTGTGGAGCCCAGAGCCCAGCCCCTGCTCAGCAGTGCCTGTAGCAGGAGGCTCTAAGGATGACCTACGGTCCATCCCCTCCGGAGCAGGAATGTGTGGGTTTGGCTGAGGAGGGCACACTGGAAATAAAGTGTAACTGGGTGTTGAACCCTTCTTGTTTTTGTCCTTTGCCTATTCAGAGTCATTTTTTCCATGTTAAAGAACATTGGAGCCAGGGCGTTTGGAACTCTCAGCGCAACCTGGTTCAGAAGCACACACATTCTCTTTTTCTTCTGCTCTTTTCTCTCAGCGATTCCCTGCCCCCACCCACCTTGACTCATTTGAAGGAAGGTCTAGGAAGGAGGTTGCCAACTTGGCAGTGGAATCTTCCGATGCCTTTGACTAGGAGTTAGAGTTTTAGGGTTTGTGTTGTCCCATCTCCCGTTTATTTCTGATCTTGAAATGTTCTCTTGGACTTTGCTGTGCAATACAGTTGCTCTCCAGTTGGCTTTGAACAACCTTTACTGTGTCTTTGGTAGAACGCCAACTGGCTGTTCACACCTGGAGCAGAGGTTGCCAGTACGAGGGAACTGACTCCTTCATTCCCCATCATCGACTCCTAATCCCAGGACCATCGGAACAAGAACTACTGACTTGATAAACGTTATGGAAACACACACCTTTGTGTTCATTTTATTTTAGGGCTGATCTTTAACCAAGTCATGGTTAAATAATTAACTTAAAAAATTTTTAAATTTGTGTACAGTAAAATTTACTCTGTGGTGTACAGTTTTGTGGGTTTTGGCATATGTAGAGAGTCACTTATGCACCACCACAGGCAAAGCAGAACAGGCTGATCACACCAGAGCGTTTCCTCTTGCCACCCCTCTGTAGTCAGCCTCTCCTACCCCTGGCATCCACTGTCCCACTATAGGGACATGGTTCTCTCTTCCTAGAGCTTGGGCTTTCCCAGAATGTCAGATGGATAGCAAGATGCGTTTCAGATTCATCCGTATCACTCTGTGTTTCGATACTTGGTTCTTTGTCATTGCTGAGTAGTATTCTGCTGTATGGATGTACCACAGTGTATTCATTTGCTGGGTGAAGGACATTAGGGTTGTTTCCAGTTTTTGGTAATTGTGAGTAAAGCTGCTGTAAACATTTGTGTGAACAGGTTTTTGTGTGAACATAAGTTTTTATTTCTTTTTTTGCTAAATGCAGTCACGTGTCGATTAATGCGGGGGTACATTCTGAGAAATGTATCATTAGACAGTTTTGTCATGGTGCAAACATCATAGAATGTACTTACACAAACCTAGATGGTGTAGCCTACTATAGCCTACTGTATACCTAGGCTATATGGTATAGCCCATTGCTCTTACGTTGTAAACCTATACAGCATGTTACTGTACTGTATACTGTAGGCGATTTTAACACAATGGTAACTGTTTTGTGTTTCTGACCAATCTAAACATATAAAGGGTACGGGAAAAATACGGTATTATAATCTTATGGGATCGCTGTGTGTACGTGGGCCATTGTTGACCAAAACGTTGGTTTGTATTGCGTGACTGTTCTTAGAATTGGGATGGCTGGGATCATATGGTACATACGTAAGAGTTAGAAGTTTCAATGAAAGGAAATTCAACTCATTGTAACTCACAAACAAGATCTAGCCTTGACAGCTGCAGTTAAGACTCCCGGAGAAAGAGATCATAGTGAACATTGTCTGAAGACACACGAGAGATGATCACGATAATAGAACACTCTCTAATGGGATGACATGCTTTATAACCCTGAACTAATCAGAATTAGCCAAAAGTGGAAACAAAAAACTGCAAGTGATAAAATATTCTTTATTTCCTGCAGCAATTATTTTTAATCTCTTCGGAAACATTTGGCAATCTAATTTTTACGTTCAGGTTCAATAAAACACAAAACAATAATAGAATTGAAATTTTGGAAAGTGATACCACAGATCTTTGTTGAAATCTTAGTTGTGTGTAAACAACTTCTGAATTATAATTTGATTTATGGACTGCCAAAGTATTGTTGTCATTTTATTATTAATATTTGAAGTTTTTCAGCTTTTATGTGTTTTTAGGAACCGAAAATGTTTAAGCAATATTCAGGGAAAGCAGTGAAGAGGGGAGATTTTGGAAGATTTGTTTGGAAGATTTGTTTTTTTTTTTTTTTTTCGTTTTTGAGATGGAATCTTGCTTTATTGCCCAGGCTGGAGTTCAGTGGCATGATCTCGGCTCACTGCAACCTCTGTCTCCCAGGTTCAAGCGATTCTCCTGCCTCAGCCTCCTGAGTAGCTGGGATTACAGGTGAGCGCCACCATGCCCGGCTAATTTTTTGTAATTTTAGTAGAGACAGGGTTTCACCATGTTGGTTAGGCTGGTCTCGAACGCCTGACCTTGTGATCTGCTCGCCTCAGCCTCCCAAAGTACTGGGATTACAGGCGTGAGCCACTGTGCCCAGCCCAAGTTTTTTTTTTTTTTTTTTTTAAGGATAAAATAGCTTTCAAGAGTGGGAAGAACAGACAAAGGTAATGGTGGTACAGAGGAGGGAGGGGAGCCCAAGAAGTGGGACATGATGTTAACCTGGGGATTGCCTTGCCATTTAACAGACGCTTACTGAGTGTTTAAGCACTGAGCATTGTGCTAAGCACAGGGAGTGCAGAGGGAAAAGGGCCCCAGGGAGAAAAATCTAGTGGAAGGAGCCCCCAGAAGCTATGATAGGAATGTGAATAGGCCATCTCATGCCAAGCGTGCACAGAGGAGCTGTGAAAGACCAGTAGGACTATGTGAGGCAGGCAGAGCCTGGGAGAGCATGTAAGTCCATGCAGCACACGTGGAAAGGCCTGGGGAGAGCTTGGTGTTTTGAGTGGGGTGTGGGCGTGCCAGGGGATGGAGCTGGAAGGCAGTTGAGGGCCACCTGATGAGGCCTTTTGGTGCAGTCCCTTGAGGGTGGACTTCTGTATAGGCAGGAAAGACAGACCTTTCGTTACAAAGGTCCTGTGGCAGCCCCATGGAGGATGGAATAGAGGCTGTACAGGCTGGAGGTAGGGAGACCAAAGAGGGAACCAGCAATCCAGGAGAGAAAGGATGAGGGCCTTTCATCCCAGGTGTTGTTTGTGGGGATGGAATGGTAGGTGGGGGCTGCTTCAGGGGGCCAGGTAGTCCCTGATTGGAGGAGTAAGGCTGCCTCTCAGATGGCTGTCTGGGGACTGCTTGGAGACTGGGTGTTCCTGTCTTTGAGATAGCAAATTCCGAAGGCAGAATAGATTTGGAAGAGTGGAGGTGGAGGGACTTGATACAGTGAGTTCAGTTTTGGGCTCCAGTTGCCTCCGGCTCTGTGAGCCTGGAATTTAGGAGGGTTGCTTGGGCTGGAGGTCAAGATTGGTAGTAATGAGCATACAGCAGAGAGGATAGAAGAAAGGTGTTTTAAAAAGGGCTGGGTTTGGGTCCCCTAAGAAAATGGCTTATGTAGTAAAAACCATAAAAGAAGCGGCAAGGGTGGCTGAAGAACTTAGAACGTATGCTTTAGCAAGTTGGAGGGCAGAAGATTCCCAGGAAGGTAGAAAATGATACCAGTAGCTAAAACCTGCAGATGCTGCAGGAGGTGATGGCACTTTATGTCTGTTACCCCCTTTTTTTTTTTTTTTTTTTTTTTTTGATTTTTAAACCTTTTCTTAGAGATGGCGTCCTGCTATGTTGCCCAGATTGAACTCAAACTAGCTGGACTTGAGCTCCTGGGCTCAAGGGATCCTCCTGCCTCGGCCTCCCAAGTAGCCAGATAGCTGGCACTTGGCACTTGGCACAGGCATGCACCACTGCACCAACTGTTATGTTACCTCATATATTTGATACCGAAATGATGAGAGGAGCTGTACATGCTTATCCCTGGGGTACCAGTGGGGAAACAGACAGAGACCCTCCCAGCTCATAAGTGGAAGTGGAAACAGGGTTTGAAACATGCTCCTTCTCACTGTGCTGTTCTGCCTTGGGGGAGCACAGTTGGTGGGCTGAGGGGTGAGCATGGAAGCTATTTCAGGGTGTGAAGGCCAGGAGGTGCCCAGAGAGGGCACAGCAGGTGCTAAACGGCGAAGACAATGACGCCGTTCACGTTGGAGGTGATAGCTGATGACTGCCAGAGTGAGAATATGCAGTGGAGAAGTTTTGAGATACATTCAAGGCATTTGTATTTAGCCAGATTTTCCTGATTGTAGTCAGCACAGAGAGCAGAGCATCTGTATTTGCACCAGAGACAGCTCTAGAAATAGCATGTTGAAAAGACTTATTTTATTGGGTACTGGGGTGAGGATACAGATTAGAAGGGAGAAGGGCTAGAAAGATGTATTTGTTTTATGTATTTGAAAAGGCTGAGAAAATCAAAGCAAATTGAAAGTGGTGCTGAGAAGAATCTTTTGTTCCAACAATAAATAAACACAGTTTAAAGAATTCTTTGAATCATCTTCTACGGCAGGAAGTTCTAAATTCTGGCTGTTTTATAATGAGGGAGAGCAAATTCTGTTTAAATCTGGAGACTGAAATAAGTAATTTTTAGACACAGAGCGGCTTTTTTAGCTGTCTCACATATTCCTTACGAAGGATCACTCTTTAAGGATGGTCTTCAGGGGCCCCAAATGCAGATTTTGTATTCTTCTGTTTTCAGTCAGTTATTATTACAGCTTTACATAATTAGAGCTTTTAGACATCTTGAGTGATCCATGGAGACCTAAAGATAAAATCAGGGTGTTGTGGTTCTTGAACTGTTTTCTTACCATCAGCCTTTGCATTTCGGGACACAAACTCCTCCTTTCCCCAAGGCTGACTCCCGGGGCTAGTAATGGGTATTGATTTTATCATTTTTCTTTTGTGAGGAAGAAATTCTTTCTAGGGATTTGAATAGTAAGAATTACATCATTGAAAAACCTAATAAGGTTGGAAAATTCCAAGCCCTCTGTTGTAAAGGACCCCATAGCTGGAAGTACTTCACACATTTGTAGTTACCTCATTTTCTACAGGGAGCTGACATTGGAGGATGGGGCTATCAGGTAGTCAATAGCAGGTTTAGAACTGGAACCCAGCACTATAGTCCTAGCCCAAGACACAGTTCATCATTACCTTCTCTCTGCCTTCCAAAATTTATCTTTGTTTTTCTTTTTTGAGACCGAGTTTTGCTCTGTCACCCAGGCTGGAGTGCAGTGGCGTGATCTCGGTTCACTGCAACCTCTGCCTCCCGGGTTCAAGCGATTCTCCTGCCTCAGCCTCCTGAGTAGCTGGGATTACAGGCATGTGTCACCACGCCTGGCTAATTTTGTTCATTTTTTGTAGAGACGAGATCTCTCTATGTTGCCCAGGCTGGTCTCAAACACTGGGGCTCAAGTTATCTGCCTTCCTTAACCTCCCAAAGTGCTGGAATCAGAGGCGTGAGTCACTGTGCCCAGCTATCTTTTGTTTTGATGGTATTTAATCCACCTTCTATTTATAATCTTTATGTGAACCTGAAAACATGAGTTGATTAAGCTTTACCCAGGTACTTGTTGAGAAGCTGGTCTTTAATGGTTTTGCTGACTTTTTTTTTTCTGAGATGAAATCTTGCTCTGTCGCACATGCTGGAGTACAATGGCGCAATCTCAGCTCACTGTAACCTCTGCTTCCTGGGTTCAAGCAGTTCTCCTGCTTCAGCCTCCTGAAAGTAGCTGGGATTACAGGTGCCTGCCACCATGCCTGGCTAATTTTTTGTAATTTTAGTAGAGATGGGGTAACACCATGTCTCGATCTCCTGACTTCAGGTGATCCACCCACCTCAGCCTCCTAAAGCGCTGGGATGACAGGTTCGTGAGCCGCCACCTGGCTGGTTTTGCTGATTTAACCTAGCAAGAATGGGAGAGGTAATTTGAAAACTGATTTTGCTTTGTGTTCTGGTGAAATCTGGGTGATAAAGGCCATTGAGATTTTCTTTTTTTTCTTTTTTTTTTTTTTGAGACGGAGTCTCACCCTTGTCACCCAGCCTGCAGTGCAGTGGTGTGATCTTGGCTCACTGCAACCTCCATCTCCCGGGTTCAAGCGACTCTCCTGCCTCAGCTCCTGAGTAGCTGGGATTACAGGCACCGGACACCACGCCTGGCTAATTTTGCATTTTTAGTAGAGATGGGGTTTCTCCATGTTGGCCAGGCTGGTCTCGAACTCCCCACCTCAGGTGATCCACCCGCTTTGGCCTCCCAAAGTGCTGGGATTACAGGCATGAGCCTCTGCGCCCGGCCAGGCCATGGAGATTTTCATTTGCCTTTGCCTAGCTCTCAATGATAAAAACCTGATTGCCTAAATGTCAATGATATAAACCTGTGTTTTGCCACTTACTAGCTGCGGGACCTTGAACAGGTTACGTAAGTTCTAAACCATACGCTTTCTGAGGGTGGGTTGTTAGGAGAATTAAATGCATATAAAGTGTTTAGCAGAATATGTGTGGTAAGTCCTTCCTACAATCTTAGCTGTTGTTTTGTGGTCTTTGGTCTCTGTTTTGGGAGAGTAGCCTTAGTTTCAGCACTTTTTTTTTTTCTTTCTTGGAGGGTGTTATCTCCTGTCCTGCCTTACCTCCTTGGCAAGTAAATTTGTTTTTCACCATGAAAACAGACTGTGTGTCTCCCTCCTTGTCTCTAGGTCTTCAGTTACAGCTGCCCTATATCAGGTTAAAAGTGGGTGAAATGTAGGCACAAGGGTAGTGTATTTGTTCCTGCTTGGCTCTACTTTCATTTGTGGTTGGAGAATCTTGTCTGAATTTTGTATTTATGTTTTATTTTATATATATATATATTTTTGTTTTTGTTTTTGGTTTTTTTATTTATTTTTTTATTTTATATATTTTTTTGAGACAGAGTTTTGCTCTTGTTGCCCAGGCTGGAGTACAATGGCATGATCTTGGCTCACTGCAACCCCTGCTTTCCAGGTTCAAGCGATTCTCCTGTCTCAGCCTCCTGAGTAGCTGGGATTACAGGCGCCCACCACCATGCCCAACTGATTTTTGTGTTTTTAGTAGAGATGGGGTTTCACCATGTTGGTCAGGCTGGTCTTGAACTCCTGACCTCAGGCGATCCACCCTCCTCGACCTCCCAAAGTTGCTGGGATTACAGGTGTGAGCCACCGCGTCCGGCTTGAATTTTGTATTTATAATCTAGTACTTGAACTTTTTTTTGCTCCTGGAAAAATTTTCCATTGAGTGGCTGTACTTTAGGTTCGTTGTCTGTGGGTGCAATTTGCGTTGACCGAAGTTCAAAACAAAACTTGATTGTGAAAATATGACAGATTAGCAAAAGCCTATATTCTGACCCTTTCCCCCGGCACTTCGCTTCCCACGTTTGTTTGACAATGCCTAGATACTTATATTCTGCACACTGGGATTTGGGGGTGATAGAAGGGTGAGTGGAGAAGGATCTATGGATAATTATATTATTTCTGGAACTACCCTGTTCAGTGGTATGGTAGCACTAGCCACATACGACTACTAAGTGCTTGAAATACGGCAAATCCTAGTTCAAATAAGCTGTAAGTATAAGATACATACCAGGTTTTGAAGACATAATGGAAAAAGACAAAATATCTTGTTAGTTTTTTATATTGATTATACGTTGAATTCATAACATTTTGGCTATTTCACCTTCTTCCCCTCTTTTTTTCTCCTTTTCAAAAAATTAAAATTTTTTTTTCCTAGTGATGAGTGTCGTGCTGTGTTGCCCAGGCTGGTCTCAAACTTCTAGACTCTAGTGATCTTTCCCACTCGGCCTCCCAAAGTGTTGGGATTATGGGCATGAGCCACTGTGCCCGGTCCTTTTTTTCCTCTTTTTAAAATATGACCGCGACAAAATGTAAAACTAGATACGTGGCTTTCACTTACACTTCCCTTGGGCAATGCTGTTCTGGAATAGTAGGTGGACGTTTAAATAAATTTAGCAATGAAATTTCTCTGGTGCCCTGCAGCATTCACATTTGTTGATAACTTTAGTCTGTCCTTCTGTTGACAAAGATAGTGCTAGTTTGGCCCCTTTTTCTCTCTCAGGTGTTCCTAATTCACCTGTCTCCATCACGGGTCTACACAGCCACGCTGGGTTGGTGTTTGCTAAGGGAACCAGTGTTTGTCACAGGTTTGCTGTGTGCTGGATGCCTTACACTCACTATCCCCTGTAAGGTTATACTTCACATCCCTGTTGAGACTCAGAGCTTGAATGACCAGCTGAAGAATGTTCCACTAGTAGGTGATCGACCCTAGATTTGAACCAGGGTCTGGCCAGCTTTGAAGTTCTTTTCTGTTTTCCACCATTTTGTGCATCTTTTCTGTGTAAAAGCTCCGGCTTGCTGCTGGTGTTCTGTACCTCTCAGGAGCCCTTGTTGTCTGGAGTGTACTTCTCACACTTTAGTTTGCATACAAATCACTTGGGGGTCTTATTAAAATACAGATAATGTTTTAGTAGGGCTGGGATGAGCCCAAGACTCTGCATTTCTGAGTAGCCTCCTGGTGCTGTTGACCCTGCTGGTTCATGGCCTGTCATGCTCTGAGTAGCAAGGCTCTCCGCTCCTCCCTTGGTCTTGGACCTGCTTCCTCTGCTTCTAAAGTGATCGGATTCTCCAGGCTTTCCCTGACACCACAGGGACTTACCCTCTAGCTTGGCATGTGGTGCTAGCAGTGAGCAGACATGGGGGCCAGAACTGTTTTTTTGATCACAGATGCCCAGTTCTGGCATGAATGCTGATTTCTGAGTACTCAAGATCTGACTGGATCCTGGGTTTATTCCTCTTCCTACGTTCCTGCATTACTCCACCTTTGATATTGTGATCTCTTTGACACTTGTAGTCTGATAAGATGGAAGATAATTTTAATATTATGATTACATCCAGGAGATGTGGCAGAGGGGCCTGTTATGACTTCATGAAGACTGTCAGGCCTTAGATCAACAGACAAGTGACTTTGGGCCTAGTGCAATGGCTCACACCTGTAATCCCAGCACTTTGGGAGGCTGAGGCTGAGGTGGGAAGATCGCTTGAGGCCAGGAGTTTGAGACCAGCCTGGGCAACACGGTGAGACCCGTCTCTTCAAGAAATAAAATTAGCTGGCTGTGGTGGTGTGCACCTGAGTCCTAGCTACTTAGGAGACTGAGGCAAGAGGATCACTTGAACCCAGGAGTTAGAGGCTGCAGTGAGCTGGGATCACACTACTGCATTCCAGCCTAGGCGACAGAGTGAGACCTTGTCTCAAGAAAAAAAAAAGCAGGAAAGAAAAGTGACTGTGCCATATATGGTTCAGGGATTCAGTATCCAGTGAGAGATGCGGACTGAAGGCGGTTAGCCTGCCACCGTTTCTGCCCCGTTGCCAGATGAGGAATAGAGGTGACTTGGGAGTTTTCCTTAGAATGGGGGTTAGAAGAGCCACTTCATGTAGCAGTGTTGGAAAATGGCTAGTCACATCACCTCTCCAGCATGTGATGGAGACCCACCATTGGGTCCTTGGGTGAAGCTGTCCTGGGGAAGGTTGCCTTGGGGCCTGGACCAAACAGGAGATTGAGTTGCAGGAAGGAGTTCATTGTGTTACGTGTTTAAACTCTTATGTGAGAGACTGGAAAATTTTACTTGGCGGGTTTATTTTACTTTGGGAAGGCACATGGATTAAATCAGCTATAGTAATAAAACGATGTCTGTTGCATGAGTTCAGTTCCCTTCCCCATCTCTCTACAAGACAGTCTGCCATTCCAGTTGAAATTTAGATCTTACTGGACATCTGGGCACTGAGAGTTCTGTGTTATATGAACCTGGCACGCTGAATTGGATTTATTAATTGTTGGCTAAGTCTGTCAGCTCCCTGTGCTATGCAGAATCCTATGCCTGGCATGGTGACAGTATCTGCTTTGGGCCTGTGAGTGTGGCCCTTATGGAGTCACAGATTGTTGGAAGGGGAGTGGAGTGGGGTTTGGAAGAATAGGGACAAGGCTGGGTGTGTCCTAAGGATGGTCAAGGCTGTGGGGCCAGTCCTAGAGGAAGGAAGTGTAATTATGGAAGTCAGTCACAGTAGGGGGTGAGTTCAGAATGTAGCTAGGGCAGAATGTTGCCATAGCATGCCAAGAGTCAGGGAAGTTACGAGTCAGAGACTGGGCAGGTTGGCTGGGCACGGTGGCTCACGCCTGTAATCCCAGCACTTTGGGAGGCTGAGGTGGGCAGATCAATAGAGGTCAGGAGTTCGAGACCAGCCTGGCCAACATGGTGAAACCCAGTCTCTACTAAAACTACAAAAAATAGCTAGGTGTGGTGGTGTGCACCTGTATTCCCAGCTACTCGGGAGGCTGAGTCAGGAGAATCACCTGAACCTGGGAGGCAGAAGTTGCAGTGAGCCAAGATTGAGCCACTGCACTCCAACCTGGGCGACACAGCAAGACTCCATCTCAAAAAAAAAAAAAAAAAAAAACACTGGGCAGGTAGACCTTCCTAGGACATCGGAAGGCCAAAGATTATGGGCACGAGTCCAGTGAAATAGGCAAGGACAGGAACACATACAGATGCAGGACAGATGGCTGTGTGTGCAAGTGGAGGATGGCAGGAGTTGGCAGTCCGAGAGATCTGTGATCGTGGTGCTGACAGGAGAGGCCCTCTGAAGGACCGTGGAATGAGTGAGTGAGTTGGTGAATGAATGAAGACCGTATGAGCTACCAGTTCCAGTGATCACTGGATAACTGCAGCCTGAAGCAGAACCAGCTTCACCCAGCCTTCACATGGAGTGGTGACTGAGGGCCCTGTGGCCCAGGTGGCTGAGGTGAGGGGTGTGCATTGGGAGAGGTAGTAGCTCCTTTCCTGGCAAAATTCATACGAGAAGGCTCTGAAAGACTAGATTGTTTAGAGTTTGCATGATTTGTAGGACATGATCAAGCTATGCAGTAAGAAAGGCAGCTCATTCTGAGGCCCAGGGTTAGCATCTGTCAGGAGGACTTGACATCAGGAACTCAAGCGTCATCTTGCACTAAGCTTACTCCGCATTCTTTTGAGGACTACATGCCCTTGGTTGTCTCTTTTGCTTCCCCCTTAGTAGAATTTCTTTCCTATACACATGGCCAAACAATGCTGTTCCACAGCCCCTGCGTCTCCGTGTCCTCATTTGAAATACTAGTGGACATCATCTGTAGTCCTCTGTCCTACTTGCAGTTCTCTGGGCCAAAAATCTCACTGGACCTGGTCTAATCAGCTGTGGAGGGAAGGGTTGTTCTTGTTCTTAACCCTAAATAGGCAACAGTAACCTTCCGTGAAGGTGGCCAGTGGGCTTGTGAGACATGCCCAGCGGGGCCTGCTACAGTAGGAGCCATAGAGGCAAATCTGATACATTAGCGTCTCCTGTGTCTGGCCAAGGCATTCCTCATTTTAAAATGCGATGCTTTCTAGAGAATGTCATTGTGAGAAAAAAAATCTTTGTTCAGATGTTGGCAAAACAATTAAGTAAATGAGTAAAGTCAATGAGAAATGAGCTATGCATGTTTATGAGGTAAGTGTAACAAGCTGGCGGCAAAAAGGCAATGCAAGTGGTGGCTGCCTTCTTTATTTTTTTGAGACGGAGTCTCGCTCTGTTGCCCAGGCTGGAGTGCAGTGACGCAGTCTCAGCTCACTGCAACCTCTGCCTCCTGGATTCTCCTGCCTCAGCCTCCCAAGTAGCTGAGATTACAGGAGCTTGCCACCACACCCGACTAGTTTTTTTGTATATTTAGTAGAGACAGGGTTTCACGATGTTGACCAGGCTGGTCTTGAACTCCTGACATTGTGATCCACCTGGCTCGGCCTCCCAAAGCGCTGGGATTACAGGTGTGAGCCACCACGCCTGGCTGTTGGCAGCTGCCTTTGTCTATAGCATGTACTCTTTTTCATATATAAAAACAACACTGTTGGCCAATGGTTCTTTTTTCAGTGGTAGGGATGGATTTTCCTTAGTTCATTCCATCTTTCATCTGTTCCCCTTACAGCCTTGAGCACAGAGTTGTTACTTGACTGTACTGTTTTAGGGGTGTAGTTTGTAGCTTTGCCTTAATTCATTATTGTGAGAAAAGAACTTACCAGTAAGTAAATTGGATTTGTGTCCTTAACTTTTAACACTGTTTTCTGACATGCTTATGTGGATTCTAGGTGCAAGGACAGGACGAATACAAAAAAGGGAAGGATTGGATCCAAACAGAGGTTCTGAAAAAGGTGTTTTGATGGAAGTGTGAAAAAAGAGAGGGACGGAGTTGGACAAAAAGGTGATCCAGAGAGGGAATGGCGGGAACACTTAATTAGCAGGAGAAGAAAGTGTTTGCAGAGGCCACTGAGCATAGCTGTCTGACTCGATAGACATTTGTTTGCTAAGACACGATGAAAAGCAAGAGTTGCAATGAAGATGAGCTAACGGGTGACTTGGTCACCTTGGTAAAATGCAGCTAAGGAAACTCTGTTTATTTGGAGCCATTTTTGAGACCTAAGTCGTTAGGCCTCAGAGCAATGCTGAAAAGTGGGTCATCTTATCATCCCACTTTATTCCTGAGGAACTTGAGGCTGAGAGAGGTTAATGGATATGCTAAGGCTAAGTTGGAGTTGGCATTTGTACCTGGGTCTTTCTGACCCTGAAGTCTACAACCTTTACCATTCTTTAATACAATTGCCAGAGTGGATTAGCTCTTTTGAGTGTGGAAAGTGAATCTTTTTTCTGTTTTCTGTTTACTCAGAAATCATCAAAACAGTATGTCTAGCTTGCAGTATTAGCTCCATAAATGCATAGCAAATGCTGGTTGTCTGAGTAATGTATTGGACTGAGACACTGAAGGTAGGAAATTTGGCCAAATGACTGGTGGAATTGTGCAAATCTAAAGTTCAGGGTATTTTATGGGTACATAGATGTATATTTGAGCCCTCTCATAGGCGTGTGTGTGTGTGTGTGTGTGTGTGTGTGTGTGTGTTTGGGGCCCCTCAGAGGTATATATCTGGCAAAATGCAAGTCTGGTTTATCTGGCCAATGTTAATTTTGAAAAAGATTAATAAGCACATAGTTTAGCACTTGATGTAATACTGGGATTAGGCTTTACTACTTTTGATTTAGAGGGCTCAGAATTTTAAAAAAATTCTCCTTTTTAATCTTGAGTGTTAAGATATTACTGACTTCAGTTGGAGTTTAAAATTGAGCTATAACGTCTTTGGTTACACAGTAGTCTAATTTCAGGTCACTGAGGATAGGAAAAATCTGTTCTGCATCTGTTTTTCTTTTTTTTTTGAGACAGAGTCTTCGTTCTGTCACCTGGGCTGGAGTGCAATGGTGTGATCTTGGCTCACTGCAGCCTCTGCCTCCTTCAAGTGGTTTGCTGCAGCCTCTGCCTCCTGGGTTCAAGTGATTCTCCTGCCTCAGCCTCCTGGGTAGCTGGGATCACAGGGGCCTGCCACTACGCCTGGCTAACTTTTTTGTACTTTTAGTAGAGATGACGGGGTTTCACCATGTTGTCCAGGCTGGTCTTGAACTCCTGACCTCAGTTGATCCTGCCTTGGCCTCCCAAAATGCTGGGATTACATGCGTGAGCCACTGCACTGAGCCTGTTTTACTTCTTAAAAGACCTGGCTGGGTTGTATATCTGCAAGGGGCACGTAAGTTGAGGATGCTATTTATCATATTGCATGTGGTTGTTGTGAATTTTGAGGACATCTATCTTGTTATCACCTATGGAAGTCACTTCGTTAGAATTTTCTAACTTCTAAAAGGCAAAGCTCACCTCAGTTTGTCTTACTACAGAGCCTATGCTTTTAATCACCTACAGTGTCCTGTGGTTTATAGGTGTCATTTTTATAGCTAATTGGTGGCAGGCTCAGATATCTTTGAGGTTCAAAGCCATTGCTTCTAGGTCAACCAGTATTTCTCCTATTCTCAAGAGCCATGAGGTATTTCTTGCTTCAGGACACTGATGTGGCTGTGGCTACTCAAAGTCCATAAACATTAAGAGATCTTGTGCTGCTTTTATTAATTGTTCTTCCTTTACAGTATATATCTGTGCCTACTTGTGTGCATTTTACAATACAAGTAGCTTCCTTTTGGAAATACTTCTAGAACCATCAAACAACGTTTTTTATTTTTTATTTTTCGAGACAAGGTCTTGCTCTGTCGCCCAGGCTGGGGTACAGTGGTGCAATCTCATTTTACTGCAACCTCTGCCTCCTGGGCTCAGGTGATCCTCCCACCTAAGTCTCCTGCGTAGCTTGGGACTATTAGGTGCACGCTGCCACGTCTGGCTGATTTTTCTGTTTTTAGTAGAGATGGAGTTTCACCACGTTGCCGAAGCTGGGAACAAAGTTTTTATAATCATTTCTATGACATGAAACTTTAGGCAGAGTCTCTTTAGAAATACTTCTTTATTCTTGCTCTCCCTCCATATTTGGAGATTTGTTAACTTGTTCTTTCCTTAAGTCATCTTGGGTTGATGCAGAGGTGTGTCTGGAGAGGAAGTACTGCCAAGAAAAGCATGGAGTTAGAGTTGTCAGGAAAATGGGCTGGAAGCACCTCCCTCACATGATAACTGTAGGATGCATGCCTGTTTCCTAAAACCAGTTCCTAAAGAGAACTTTTTTTTTTTGAGACGGAGTCTCGCTCTGTCACCCAGGCTGGAGTGCAGTGGCGCGATCTCGGCTCACTGCAAGCTCCACCTCCCAGGTTCACGCCATTCTCCTTCCTCAGTCTCCCGAGTAGCTGGGACTACAGGTGCCCGCCACCACGCCCGGCTAATTTTTTTGTATTTTTAGTAGAGACGGGGTTTCACCGTGTTAGCCAGGATGGTCTTGATCTCCTGACCTCTTGATCCGCCCACCTCAGCCTCCCAAAGTGCTGGGATTACAGGCGTGAGCCACTGTGCCTGGCCGAGAATATATTTTTAAGAGGCAGAGTCTTGCTCTGTTTCCTAGGCTGGAGTGCAGTGATGTGATCTCTGCTCATGGCAGCCTTGAACCTGTAGGCTCAAGCAATCTTCCTGTCTCAACCTCCCAAGTAGCTGAGACTGCAGGCGTGCAACACCATTCCTGGCTAATTATTATTTTTATTTTTTGTAGAGATGGGGTCTTGCTTCATTGCTCAGGCTGGTCTCAAACTCCTGACCTCAAGTGATCCTCCCATCTCGACCTCTTAAAGTGTTGTAATTAGAGGCGTGAGACACCATCCCCAGTCTCCAAAGACAGTAATTTCTTCAACGCGGCTTCACGTTTGTCCCAAAGATATGTCATCCTGAAAGATTCCAGCATCAGAGAAGCTTGAGTAATGCTAAAGCCCCGGATCCCCACTTTGAAGATTCACATTGGAGGTTCATGTTAGCTCTGGAAAGTTCTGAGAAGCCTTGAGAAAAGAAATCAGTCTCTCTGTGTGTGTGTGTGTGTATTTAATCTAGCATTTCTCAAATTCCTAGACTGTAGAAACCCTTCTTCCCCTTTCTTGGATGGAAAGTTTAGTAACAGGAGGAACGTTCCTGGGTAAATATTCTTCCAAGCTGTTGGTGTCTTTGATGAAATTAATGAAAACAGAGAGGGCCTTGTGAGGAAGACTCAGAGGGTTTCATCCATCCTCTTCTCAATATAACATAATGATTGATGTACTGATGCAATTAATTTCTTTCTCTGTGTTTTTTTCCTGTTTTCTGTCTACTCCAGGAAGAGGACTTTTAAATGAATTGATTTTTGTTTTATTTTATTTTTTATATATTTTTTGAGACGAGTTTTGCTCTTATTGCCCAGGCTAAAGTGCAGTGGGTGATCTTGTCTCACTGCATCCTCTGTCTCCTGGGTTCAAGCTATTCTCCTGCCTCAGCCTCCTGAGTAGCTGGGATTACAGTCGTGCGCCACCACCCCAGCTAATTTTGTATTTTTAGTAGAGACAGGGTTTCTCCATGTTGGTCAGACTGGTCTTGAACTCTCGACCTCGGGTGATCCACCCGCCTCAGCCTCCCAAAGTGCTGGGATTACAGGCGTGAGCCACCGTGCCCAGCCATGAATTGATTTTTAAAATCAATGGCGGTGGGCATTCTGTGAGTGATCACTGTGGGGGATGCTCGCGGACATATTTTTTAGATGAAAGGACTGTGTTTCAGAATTCCAAAAGTGTTTTAAGTGAATTTGGTATCTAGTGAGAATTGTTTTCTGATTAGCCAGTGGCATCATTTTGGAGGATGAGAACAGCTGTGATACCTGTGCAGGGAGCCTGTTTGTCCACTCCCTCAATTGATGGGAGAGGGCCAAGGTCAGGGTTGGCTGGAGCAGGGAATTGCTACTGTCTCTATACTAGGACATGGCTCTGGCATGGATGACCGAAGCAAGCAGGTTTATTATAATTCCAGTAGGATTAAATATTGGTGGGAGGAGCATAGGGTGATACAGGGAAGGCGTCCCTGCTCACATAAAGCAGAGTTTTTTTTAACCTCAGCACCATTAGCATTTGGGGCTGGGTAATTCTTGGTTGTGGGGAGGGCTGTCCTGTGTGTCTTAGGATGTTTAGCAGCATTCTTGGCCTCTACTCACTATATGCCAGTAGCATGCCTCCTCCCCCAAGTCACAACAACCCAATGTCTCTGGACGTTGCAGGTCGCCCCAGTGGAGAGCCACTGACTTCAAGCCTTGTAGTAAGAACAATACTTGAAAACTTCAGGGGGTGAAAATTCCAAAAGAAAGACCTCTGTTGAGGGAAGCAAGGCAGTCAGCCTCGTGGGCCCGTGAAATCCCCAGAGAAGTACATTACCTTCAGCTACTAGTTTTCTCTTCCATGTTTTCTAATGCTGAAAGTCTCAAAAAGTGTTTGCAAATATTATTATTTTAAATTTAGTGCTTAAAATGTAAAAATTTGGCCAGGCTCAGCGGTTTACTCCTGTAATCCCAGCAGTTTGGGAGGCCTAGGTGGGCAGATCATCTGAGGTCAGGAGTTCGAGACCAGCCTAGCCAATATGGTGAAACCCCGTCTTTACTAAAAAATACAAAAATTAGCTGGGTGTGTTGGCGTGCTCTTATAATCCCAGCTACTTGGAGGGCTAAGGCAGGAGAATCGCTTGAATCTGGGAGGTGGAGTTTGCAGTGAGCCAAGATTGTGCCACTGCACACTAGCCTGGTTGACAAAGTGAGACTCCATCTCAAAAAAATTTTTAAAAACTGACAAAATAAATGAGAAGCAGCAGCAATTATTGCTGATGGTCCAGATCATTTCAGGGACAATAGCTTCTCTGCAGGATTTAGGACTTATGCACAAAAATGTAGAAGGCTTATTCAGGTGACAAAGGAAAATTACTTTGAAGTTATTCTTTTTCTATACTCAAATCATCACTTCTAATGTAGGAAATCAATACTTTGAAGCTACAGTTTTTAGAGATGCTACTAGTACTCACAAAATGACAAAGGAATGCTTCTAAAGTTGGTATGAGTTTTACTCCTAAACCAGGAACCCCTTGTTACTAGTATTCACACAGATAAGTAACTTCTCAGTTTTGGAATACTAAAATTCATCAAACATGCTTCATTGAGGGGAAAAAAAGGCAGTTTGTGTCTACCTAAACAGTAAATACATTAATACATTTTTTCTTGTTTTCTCACTGTGAAGCTATTTGAATAACCCGTTTCAAGCAGAGGCTATCATGGATTTTCCTGAAGTTGATTAAAAGTGACAGGTTTAGCCGAGACCCTTTCAGTATTTCTGTAAACTCACTGATGAATCAGTAAGCTACCAGTACAAGGGTATTTTTTTTTTTTTTGAGATAGAGTTTCACTCTTGTTGCCTAGGCTGGAGTTCAATGGCACGATCTTGGTTCACCACAGCCTCCGCCTCCTGGGTTCAAGCAATTCTCTTGCCTCAGCCTCCCTAGTAGCTGGGATTGCAGGCATGCGCCACCACGCCTGGCTAATTTTTGTGTTTTTAGTAGAGGCGGAGTTTCTTCCTGTTGGTCAGGCTGGTCTCGAACTCCTGACCTCAGGTGATCTGCCCACTTTGGCCTCCCAAAGTGCTGAGATTACAGGCATGAGCCACCGCGCTCAGGTGGTGGTTTTTGTTTTTGTTTTTGTTTTAAGTTAAAAGAATATATATCCAGTGGAAAACAGAGCTTGTACAAAAGTACCTTCGACAGAATTGCCAGGATTGATGATTGTAGGAAATTTATTAGTATCTTCATTTACAGATATACATTATGACCTTCAAAGTTTGTAGGAAATTTAAATTTCCACCTTCTTCCTTTTTTTTTTTGAGACGGAGTCTGCAGCCCGGGCTGGAGTGCAGTGGCCGGATCTCAGCTCACTGCAAGCTCCGCCTCCCTGGTTCACGCCATTCTCCTGCCTCAGCCTCCCGAGTAGCTGGGACTACAGGCGCCCGCCACCTCGCCCGGCTAGTTTTTTGTATTTTTTAGTAGAGACGGGGTTTCACCGGGTTAGCCAGGATGGTCTCGATCTCCTGACCTCGTGATCCGCCCATCTCGGCCTCCCAAAGTGCTGGGATTACAGGCTTGAGCCACCGTGCCCGGCCCACCTTCTTCCTTTTGTGCACATATGAGATTCTGAAAATGCAGACCTACGCTTACGTGGATGAATTTTGAAAAAAAGATTCTTTTTAGTGTTGTAAGAATACAGTTGGGACCAGGCATGGTGACTCATGCCTGTAATCCCAGCACTTTGGGAGGCCAAGGAGGGTGGATTACTTTAGGTCAGTAGATGGAGACCAGCCTGGCCAAAATGGTGAAACCCCATTTCTACAAAAATACAAAATTTAGCTGGGCATGGTGGCAGGCACCTGTAATCCCAGCCACTCGGGAGGCTGAGGCAGGAGAATCACTTGAACCCGGGAGACGGAGGTTGCAGTGAGCTGAAATCCATCATTGCACTCCAGCCTGGGTCGAGACAATGTCTCAAAAAAAAAAAAAAAAAGTTGGAAGTTAGAGTAAAAGCTCAAAATATGACTACAATTTCCCTTATCCCGTTTCATAGCCTTTTAAAGCTGGGAGTCAGGATCTGTGGTGGCATCCTTCTGAGCCTTTCTATGAATTTTACTTTATTTATCTTTATTTTTTTTGAGACGGAGTCTCGTTCTGTCACCTCAGCTGGTGTGTAGTAGCACGATCTCAGCTCACTGCAGCCTCTGCCTTCAGTACTTACAATGACTCTAAACTCACTTTTAGTCAGGGCATGGTACTCCATAAAACAGGATGTACCAAAAACTGTGTGAATGCACTTAACACTGTTGAACTGTGCATTTAGGTATGGTTATGATGGTAAATTTTATACTATGTGTATTTTTACCACAATTTGAAAAATAAAGGATGTACCATAATTGTTACATAATCATTTATGTACCATTGTCATTTCCCTGTTGATGGATATGGACATAATTTCTGGTGCTTTGCTACGTTACAAATAACTCTGCACCAAACGTTTTCATAGATGTGATCCTCAATTGGGATATTTTATTTCTGTGGTTTAAAATGTTGCCCCTGTGCCCTGAGATCAATGACACGTCATCCAGATATAGCACATAGGGCCCTTGCCGGTTTTTCTTTAGGAATAACTAAGGGAAGAGTAGGGGTTTTTTCTATCTGGATTTTGAGAATTTATTGATTGTAGGTATGCTATCAGAGAAAGACTATCCTGTAGTAATCTCCTTAGTTGGAGATGTTCTTTCATTAGCTTGTAATCTCAGTGGGTTCCTGGGCAAGCCCTGCCCAGAGCTCATTTTAACTTGTCCTTTACCAGATACCTGCAGGGATGGTCAGCTCGAGTAAATTACCTGGTTCCTAAGGCTTTCCTGGCCGTGAAATGAAGAACACCCCGAGGGAACACAGGCAGATGATGGAGTTCTGATAGCTTTGTTAGGTGGCTTATTCCCTAACACAGTTGTGTAGGGGCCCCCGTGGGCAGAAGCCAGGCCTTCTGGTCTCATGCAGTGGTTTGGTATTTAGTAAACTCTTCTGTGTTTGAATTTTTCTGTGCAGAACCACGGTTTTGAAATGCTAACCTGAGGGCAGTCTTGCCCTTTAAATGTACATTTTGTTTTCTGAAGAGAAACAGGGGGCAGGTATTTTTGGAGGCTTTATATATTCAGTAAGTAGATACTCCACTGTTGAAGAACCTTCACGCTCACAGCAAGTCAGCACAATTCTATTTTTGACTCTTGAGCAAGAAAAAGAAAACACTGGTCATGTGAATTGGCTGGAGTTGCTTAATTTGGTTATTGTTTGATGCATATTTACTTGCGGGGTGATGCAGCCCTCTGCCTCTCCTGTGTTTGGGGTCAGTTGGGTGGTGTGGTGGAAGAAGAGGGAAAGGAAGAAAATGGGTAGTCTGCTGCATCATTGTGGGACCTGTCATCTTCCACCTGGGCTTGACACAAAACCACAAACCAAAGCAGAACTCCCACGCTCACAGGAGGGACTGTCATGCAGGACTAGGCAGTATTGCTGGTTGTGGTTAGTGTCCTCTTCCCAATCCTAGGGCCTATCTGAAGGCTGGAGACCACACCGAGTCGGGGCGAGCTGCGGTCAGTGCCACTTCCTGAGGAAGTGACTGAGGCAGCCGGGCTTTGTGAAAGCTGCTTTATCCCTGCGTCCCCCGGGGCAGAGGGGAGCAGAAATAATATGCCAATGGCTTTTCCTGCGGAGTTAAAGGAGCCCTCCCCAAACATCTTTTTGTTAGATTAGAGCTTTGTGTTCATAAATTAATTCTAACTGCTCTCCTATTCTAGTTCTCAGAAAATGGAAGGAACAGAACTTTGTATCTTTAAGGATTTTCTGGGATTATGCGCTAATCTAAGTTATGAAAACTTAATATATTTTAAAGGAATTTACTTAGTTGAATAATAAACCACAATCTTCACGGGTATTTTATTTTACATAGGCAGACAGCATAAAACTTTTAGATAGTTCATTAATAGAGGAAAATTTGAGCATTTTGGAACTTTTTTTTTTTTTTTTTT